>NC_138145.1:21964939-22147439 GCF_964199315.1 Orbicella franksi
CCTTATAGGCTTGTGTTATCCAATTCTCGCTTGATTTTGAAATCACGAGCATGATTTCAGACCTAAATAAACAACTTGCAGAAAGTTGAAATCAAGTGCATAAAGTTGAAATTAAATTGCACTCACCCTATGGGCTCATGCAAGATCTTTTGTCGTTGAAAATTTACTTGTGCATGCTTATTATTTAATTCCAAATTGTACTCAAAATCATGTACTACCTTAATTTACAAATTACACTCCACTCAGTTCAACTACCATGATAAATCATCATGCAAATTATTCTCTGAAATATAATTAATATATACAAATGTGTCCACCAAAGCTACATTGTATTGCAGAACCGCCCAGAACCATTTTGCCCGATTTGAAAGTTGTACTGCTCGGAAAAAAGTTGATTTGCCTGGACCAAAAGTTAGTCTGTGGTTTTTTGTGTCGCTAGCTCCTTGAGTGGGCAAGATGAACTGAATCCTGCACTGTGATTGGGTACCCAAGCAAGCAAGATGACCTGCTGTGTTCTGGAAGGAAATAGTATTCTATTTCCACATAATAAATCCTTTATTGACCAAGCTTGTTTGGTCAAGAGAGCTGGATATTCTCCTTGTTTTTTTTTGCATGTCTATGGAACTCGAGTCTGTCTTGGTCCATAAACACACAAAAAACAAGCTTGGCCAATATCCACCATCTTGACTGCACACTTAGTCAATAACCTATATAACTTGAGCATAACAAACACTGTTGAGACCCTTCCTCATCTTACCAGCGAGATGCCCATTGAATACCATGCACATTACCTGTAAACATCTAGCGCCACTTATAGAACAAGTCTAGCTTCTTTTCACCTTTTAACTTGAAAGGAATATTCTATGAAGTTATGAAGTTATGAAGTTTCACGATCAGTTCTGACCCTCCATGGTTGATAGTTTTCAATACTTGTCATATGCAACAATCGGCTTACTGCGCGTGCTTGATTTAATCGTTCAAGCCATGATGCATTTTTATTTGCTAACAATCAGAGAAATACTAAACAAAACATTCCACATTATCTAAAGGAATTTGTGTGACACGTTTCACTTGCCTTTACACAAATAATGCAGTCTGATTTACATATGCCAATCTCTGATTTTATGTTGTATGTTGGTATTGTATGTATATTTTTAATGTGATTTGTAAGTTGTTTATCAAAGATCACCTTGGCACTATATTGAGGAAGGAAAGATGGAAAAAGAAACATGTGTGCCAATTACCCCCTAATAATAAAAGTTAACTAAACTTTGGGCCAACTAACTTTTGGTCCGGTTCAACCCCAAGTAGGGGGGGGGGGGAGTACTCCCTTATATGGCCTATATGGGTATGTGCAGCCCCGACGGGTATGGTTTTACAGCAGTTTTGGCCATAAGCAGGGTGTAAAATTTAGCCATTTTGGTGATATATAGGGTATGAGCTTTGAAAGGTAGTCATAAAGTAGGTTTGTTTTTTTTAGAAGAATCTACTTTGTCACTATTACTGATAGGACCGATCAACAAAAGCCCTTCAGGATGCCTTGAACATCGGTCTGAACTAAGGAACTAGGTAAATGGCAGGTACTGATTCATGATCAAGTCACACATGTAAAGGGTATCAAAATTTTGGTCAGGTCATAAATAGAATGGGAGAAATCGCAGATTTTGTCTATAAAAAGGGTAAGGGTTTTGGGAAGCGGGCCGCACACCCCCAACCGATTTTTCTCGGAGCCAAATAACTATTGGTCCGGGCGAAACCACTTTTTATAAATCGGGTGAAAAGCTCTTCAGGTGAAACGACTGGTTACCCATTGTAAGCTACACAGCTGCTACTGATGTATAATTAAATTACGGCCATACCTTGAAACATTTTCGTAAGTGTGTCCCTTAGCCTTGTCCATCTTTTACGCGTGAGGTACGTTGGAAAACGTGCGTCAGAAGTATTTGCAGTCAGTTCACCAATCTTATTCATTTTTCCCTCATAATATAAACAGCAAAAGACGGGCATGGGTTAAAGGCGATTCTTGTGGAAAAAAACAGTGGACATTTTACAGTCTTTCCACTTGAAAAGTGGGCACATTCACATGCGAAAACTTCCTTTGCTATGACCGCCATGTTGTTTTTGCCGCGAACATTTCTAAACTTCCCGGGCTAAGGTCAACCGGGAAAACCTGGTACCGAAACACGCACATCGGTGCCGGTGGTTTGCGTTTCGCGGTTCCCAATCACACGTTCCACGCGTTCCTGACACTGAAGTCGGGCATTTCGGCCAATATATAAGCAACTGTTCTTGGAGGAGAAATAAATGTATTTGTTTTCGGTGTTTGCAGGCAGAATTTGATTTCAAGAACACCAAAGAATTTGTGACCTCTCCCACCGTAAAGTTGGAAAAGGAGAAGTATTCTTCAGAAAGTGAAGCGAAGGTAGCTCGGGAGTATGCAAGCCAGTTGAGAGTACAGGTGAAATACCTATACCTTGTACAGGTTTTTATACCTTGTACAGGTTTTCTCGTCCCCAGAGGCCACGCTCCTTTTGGTCAGCCCCAAGAATCGCGCGATTCTTGGGGCTGACCAAAAGGAGCGTGGCCTCTGGGGACGAGAATGCAAGTCGCGACAATCACAAATGACGAGAGAGGATTTGTGATTATTATTGACCAATCAAAGTGATCGGGCGTGCCTCCACCAAAATATCCCTTAGCAACAAACGTTCCGACACCAAAAGGTTCTTTTTCTTTGGCTTTAGTTAAGGACAGGAGCCCACGATGATGGGTTCCTGTTAAAAAACATCGTCTGAAATAATAGCAGTAGCCTCAGTAGAATAGTGCAAACATTTTACGGTTTGTCCATTTTTGGCCAGTTAGAATCCAGTAATATTTCCCTTGGTGACCCTTGGTGACCTCTGGCACAAGTTTAGGTAATGACTTCAGGAAGGGCTGTGGGAGTGAAACGGGAAGGCTTTTCAGGATCAGAATCGTTCCGGTGCGAGGTAGAATTCAAATAGGTTTTTTGTTTAGAGCGTGAAGACGGGTGGCTTATGAAAGACACATCTCTAAAATTAGTACCTTGAAAGGTCTTGAAAGACTGGTTTCATTGCCGCTTTTTGCTGGGATGGCACATTAAGGCGGTTCCTTATGTGGTTTTAAAAGGGAACTTAAGCACGCACGTTTTTGAGACGCGGACGGTAACCGGAAGTGAGCTTTTTTCACTTTAAACTTGTCCTCACACAACCATATTCACATTGCTAAGTATCTTTTCTTCATTAGAGATGAGTAGTATAAAAATCTGGGGGACTATACGGTCCAAGCATGCGAAATCTTCTCTTCCGGTTCCCGTCCGCGTCTCAAAAACGCGCGTGCTTAAGCTCCCTTTTATTAAGAGGGGGGGGGGGGGGGGGGGGCGTCTTGATGCAACGCGATCAAACAGACGTTGGTTTCATCTTAATCTCGTACGATTTTTTTGTTTGTTTGTTTGTTTCAGATGGAAACTGCAGACAACCAGCTCAAAACGTGCGAGAAGATAATCCACCGGCTGTACGGCGAAAACACCGACCTTACGAAAGAAAACCTAAGTCTGGAAGGGAAACTTAAGTCGGCGTCCCGTTCACAGGACAAGCTTCAACGTAGAAAGGTCCTTCTTCAGAAACTAGTAGATAAACTGAGTGGTCACATAGGAAAGGATGTCCTGCAGCAGTCGTACTTGGTACTTGAGCTCGACAAAGACGTTTCTTTATAAGTATATTAATTAGTACTTTTAATAGCAAATGTATTATGCGCGAAAGGGCAAGCATTGAGCATACCCTCGCATGTTGCTTTGCCAACAATCCGTGATCCTTTTGGGTCCTTTGGTTGCAACTATGACCAAAAACGCGCCGTGCCTTCAAACTTTCGAGCAACTTTTAATAATAGATTTTGAAATTTTACAAAAACTCTTCTTTCTTATAAGAAATTGCAAAGTGTATGGCATGAGTCACATCTCCTAACAGCAAACTTGTAAAAATTTATCATCGCAATGGGAATCTTGCAAACAAACTTTTCGGAGTTGTCTTTTTTATATGTCAGTTTTTCCTTCTTGAAATGTTTTTGGGAAAAATTAGGGATATATGAGGTTTTTGTACTCTTAAGAATAAGGTGGTGTTAGTTACATTAAGTTTTTACAAGACTTAGTCAATTTGTTGAATCAGAGCTGAAATTTGTTGCTACTTTGGCATCCACATCAATAGTGAATGTGGCGTTAGTAGTTCAATCACCGTTAACAAGTTTACCTGTATTCTGCACGTTCAAGGTTTTTTTTATAATAAAAGGACAATTTCGTTTTACACATTTTTTGTGCAGGGACACCAAGCACAGTCACTGATACCGAATCGAAACAAAAATAATAACGTGAAAGTTCGTAACATAACTGTAAAAGTTTAAAATTGGTATTTTGATATTCAATGAGAGTTAATATGAAAACAGGTTTTTCCTGTAGTAAACGGGGCTTCTTAAACAGGGTTAGTTTGTAAGTAAAGGTACACTGTATGTAATGTTTGCTTCAGAAATAAAATATATTAGTCTGAAGAGTTTTGTTTGCTATTTACCACGAGTTATTTCACCTGGATTTCAAATTGCCTACCCAATGTGGCCTTTACATCAGGTGAACTTCCGTCGCGGAGATCGATTGCTGCACGGTTTATTCAAACTCTACCCCGACCAAACCACCCCTGGGCCTCCGAGGATGGGTTTCAACACACCATCATGGGAGCACAGGGGAAATGTCTTCCTGGTCAAGTTTCCAGCATTTCAGTCGAGACCAGGGTCTGGGACGAGGGCACGATATAAAAAGCTACAGTCTGGCAGAGGGAATACTCCCATGTACATGTATGTGGCGACTTTATATCTCGAAACGAAATTTAGCACTCTGAAAAGGTTTCTACATGTAACTATATATTAGAATTGGATTGGCTCATGAAAGTACTATTTTCGTGGTTTGGTACAGGGTAAGAGTTCCAAGGACTCTATATAAAGTTCCACTATTGCAAATCATCACAAATGATTTGGCAGTATCATTCACTCTAAGTTCATGTTAATTTTAAGGATTTTATTGACACAATTCCACTCTCGTCTATCTTATTTTTTTTTCTTTTACCACACATCAAAATAGAAGTTTCAGACTAATTAACGATGCAGAAATAAAGAAAAAAAACTCAGGTATTCAATCTTATTTATAATATTGTAAGGTTATTAAATTAGTTCTAAATTCAATTTGGATGTAAAATCAAACATGAAGGCAAATTCTTTTTTAATTTTAGTTAATAAATTAAAATAATGTTTGTGCGGTGGCATCTTTCACCCTTTTCTATAAATAAAACAATGTAATAGACACAGTATATTTTATTTACAAACCAAGCCTTCAATGAAACATATTTTAAGTCTCATTTCTTAACAGTGATAGGAAGACAAATCTAGCAATATCAAGTGACTCTGCAGTGCAACTGTTGGTTGTGAAAAGCAAAATTTCAGGTTGAATTATCATTTCCTTTTCCTTGTATATATTATTAATACCAGTATTCACTGTAATTAAGCCAAACTTTAAAATCTTACCAGGAAAAAGGGGCATCTTGACAAGAAACCATGAAGGTAATCAAATAGCAGTTTTCAACATATATTAGTCATTTTTGAGGATGTCATTTTCAGTGAAAAGAAATTAAGGTTGCTTTCAAGTCTTTAACTGCAGACAGAATACTTCAACCTGGATTTAACATCCAATACCATTTATCACCCAGCGATGATTTCCAAGACGCCTACGCGTGCGTGTTACACTAGCATCAATTAAGGCAGCATGATGCTTATCTCTGGCATCATCATCAACCCTCTTTTTGGTAAGCTTCAAAAGACCAATATTACGAGCTGTAGCATTCAAGGATTCTTGTAGACCCTCCCCTCCCTTAACAATCTCGTGAGCTTCAGGCAGCTGGTTACCAGGGTGGCGCTGGTGAACCTGTACAGCTGGGCGGTCCAGACGCTCACGTGTGGTTAGATCAGAATAGGCCACAGGTCCCTATTACAATAGCATAGTAAAAGCTATAGTTAGGCAGGTCTGCAGACAATGACAAGAGCTACCATTTCTTTGTTTTATGCTGAACAGAAAATAAATTCATCTCTTTTGCAAGCATGGGTTTATACAGGTGTACATGTATATCACGAACTGCTTGAGAAGAATATTGAAGATATTTCTGTGAAATGTCATCACTATCTTAGATCTTCAAAAAGCTGCAGAATTACCACGTGCTGCAGATTTGACTTGCAAGTGGCAGTGGACTGGTCACATCTCACAAGGAGAACTATCACAAAATACTGAAAATAATAGCTCTTAAGCCTTAACCACTGCTACACAGAAGGGAGACCAAAGATACATGGCTCAGAATGGCAGAAAAGAAGCAGGCTAGATTTGGAAGGAGAAGTTGGAGCAAGGCTACCATGTTAGCAAGAGAAAAGGCAGAGTGGAAAAAGTTTGTTCATGCCCCATGCAATTCTCAGTCAACGAGCCAACTGCAGCACTCTACTGCAAGACAGTCCTTCTTTAGTGATGATCATTAATTTTGTCCTGGATAGCACAGGTCTGATTTCTTCCAAAAAGGTATCATAATCTTGCATCTCTGTTAGCTTAACTACTATTGGTAATGTCAACCATACTAATTCATGACTTACCAGTGTATATCCAAGTGCCATCTCTGTTGCATCATACCAGCGCTTGCTGCGATGAATGGCCATGCGAGTTTCACCAGCGCCAACCAAAAGGTGTTGCTAAAAGAAAAATGAAGGAAATATTCATCAACTCAGCAAAACAAGCACTATACACAGTATAACCTATCTAGCATTATCCAAAAATGATATTAAGGACTCCATAATCTATTTGAGTGAATTCAGAGGTCAGAAGAGATTAGAAAAAAAAAACAGAGAAAATAAAGCATTTGTTAATATTCAGGTGTTGAATGTCTCTGCACCAAATAATAAAGTCTAAAGCATAAGGCATTCCATTTCAACCCACCTTCATGGTGACTGTCTCAGCAACTTTCTGAGTTAGTCCATCATTCACAGACTGATGTGCCGCCTTCTGTAGCTTAACTGTCTGCTCAATGGCTTCTGCAACTTCCTTGCGTAAATTAGTGGACCTCTGCCTGGCTTCTGCTGCTGCAGAAATCACCCTTGCACACTCAGGTGTGTAAGGTCCCAGTGGTTCTACAGGTGGTGTGATTGGCTTTTCTGCCTGGTCCTTGATTCCAGCACCTCGAACCGATGATACAGCATGGCATATGAGATCCAAAACCCTTGACCTCTCTTGTAAGGAGGCTGTGAGCCTTTTCCTGGCACCATCAAGCACTTGAAGCTGTTTCTGGACAGAACGTAGCTGTGCTTCTAGAATGCGTTTGAGCTTTAACAGATGCTGACGCTCAGCAGCAAGGAGATCGTCTGCACCATCAAGATCCTTACACAGAAAGATAAGTGTCATAGTTTTGCATGTAGTTGATGAAATAGGTTTGATGATATCCTCAATTAAAATCCTTATATTTATAATCCAAAAACTTTTTGTGCATCAATTATATTCAAGCTCCTATTACTTTGATTTTCTCTTAAGGGAAGTGTCCTCTAATGAGAATTACACTAGGGCCGCAAAGCGGCCTGAAGTTATAATTCAAATGATATGAACAGATGAAGTGAGAAATTTATGAGCTTCCCGCCATTCTTCCCTCCCTTCTATGGGGTCTCTCGATCTTTTGTCTGTCTATTCCAGGGTGTCAAAAAGCCACCGAAGCATCATGGGACCACGAGATCTAGTCCCAGGGCCTTTTGGGTATACCCAAGCCCTGTTTATTGTTTCTTTAGGGGGGTTCGCCCTTCTGTTGGCATTAAAAAGTGGTTTGAAGCACTAACCGGGAAATTCCTACCATTTGTTGTCTCATATATTTCGAATGGAGTCTGTGAAATATAATTAGGTGTGTGGGCAGGTTGACTTTGCTCTAGTTTGGGGGTGGGGGAGGGTGTCCAGATTTGAACTGTTCAAGTTTTTGTACACAAGTTCAACTGATTAATATAAATTTAGAATGCATTTCATGAGAATATTTTAATTTTTCATCACCTTTTCTACATGATTTAACAGTAAATAATGCAGAAGCATTTAAGCTGTGACCCAGGAATTTTTTAATTAAACAAAGATAAAATCATCCCACATTATATCTCCGTGCTGAGACTAGAACAATAAAAGGTAATGAAAAGTTTGTGTATGATTGTTATAATTTGCATAGTTACTAGATCAAGGGCATAATATTAATTCTTCAGATTCTACTCTTTTGTGCTGATTGTGCTAGAAAAAAAACACTCGTTCTTTCCATGAAAAAATTAACAACTGGAGTATTGCAGTAGGTATAACTGATTATTGCAACATAACCTTTAACTTTAAAAATTAGAATAACCTAAATTTAGGACTTTTAGACTTTTCATTAACAGCTACAGTAATTGCGAAAGAATTGTTTCATATTTAGGAATTTCGTCGAAAAAACAACACCGCTACCTCTTTCAATCGCTGAGGTTAAATATCAAACTCACTTACCACAAATACGATTGCTTTCAACGAAACAACGGGTAGACGGCGAAGCAATTAAGAAATTGAATAATATATTCACCTTGAGCACATAACAGGGCAGCTCAAATTAATTTCTTTTTAAGTGGTTCACATTCCTTAGTTCCTTAAAACGGAATTTTCATAATCGAGGCTATTTATGAGCCTCAAAGGAAAAAAGAAAACAAAATCGAAAGACAGAGACGGTAGAGGATCAGGTTACCTTTTCTCGAGATGGCCTTGTCTGTCTTTGCATGGTAGATCTTGTGTTTAAGATAATGTCTTTTCGTATATGCTCTAGGGTCTTCTCTAAGTCTTCCTTTCCTCTTAAAAGGGACTTGATCTCTTCATTCGTATCTAATAAACTCTCTCTAAGCTTCACTAAAACGGCCCTTGTCGCACGAACGTAGGCATGGATTCTGGCATTGCTCTGCTGTATACTTGTGTCCCTTAGCGATGGCAGAGGGTCTAGCTGCTGTCCTAACTCACATGCTTTGTCGCTACGATTCAGAACTGTCTGAGAAAGCCTGATGTTTCTTATGCTTGCATTCTTCCAAGCATCAGAGCCAATAGTCGCCCTTGTAACTTCCATTTCTTCAACAAATTCTTTCACTGTCTGTGTGCAAAATGCGGCGCGACTTTCTGTTGTGTGGAAAATCAGGGAAGCCCACAGCGTCACTATGGCAACTAATTGGCCTCGTTTTCACATTAAACATTGTATTGTGTGACTTCCCGGATAAAAACGTAAATAATTAAAAAAAAAACATAGAAATGTGAAAAAGAAACCACAAATAAAGAACTTTGAGTCAATACAACAAGCAGAGGAATCCAAAAAGTCCTCAATAATTCGTCAAACTCCAATCGCTTTTACCTCACGTCGTATTTTAACAAGTGTTGCGTGACATATCCTCGTCACAGAAGAGTTAGACCATTTTCCTCCGTTCCTTTATATTTTCTCTCGTTGACTCCGAAATAAAGTGCCTGAATACCAGAAAAATAAAACAACAAATCGGCCAGCTTGAGAAAGTGACAACACTCGCGAAGGACCCAAGCTTTACGGCATTCCTTTGTTTCCAACCAGAAACGTATTCTGTCACGTGACTTTCTAATCCGACAGCCTTTTGTGTTCACTGCGTCAACTTGTTCAACACATTATTAGCATACAAATTAGTCAAGTAACACAATACGCGGAGAGTCAGGAGTATTCTTTGAGACAAATCCTCGACGAGGAAGCGTTTGAAATTATTATGTTATCGGCTTAGTCTAGTCATCAAGACCGAGGAACATGACTGATGTGCAACTATACCGAGATAGCTCTGGAAGCTTGCCATAGTAAGTAGCATGAATCCATCGATAGCCAGGAGAAAAAAAGTTAAGACACTGAATTCGCACTTTTTGTTTACAGTTTGTCGCACTGGGCAGCAAAGGAACCCGCCAAGCACAGATTTATGGCAGGGAACACGGATCATTGGGCAAAGATGAAACATAAGGTAGGCAGGTTAGAAATCCTAACGGTAAACTGGTACTATTTTTCTGTTTTCATTAGCAAGAGAAGTAATCGTGCGTTTGAACGGTTGTCAGGAATGGTTTCCATGCGCGGGTTTCCTTTGCCGAGTTTAATATCGACGGAGGCCGTCTGGGAAATCATGAAGGGAAATTGTCGGGAAACTTGTAAAGAAAATGGCACGATGTAAAATGAATCTTTGACTTGAAAGAGAGCAGTGAATTTAGAAGCACAAGAGAACTAATTTTGGGGTTGTTGAGACGACGTGCTCTAAACAAGCTCCTGCGAATTGTCACGCAACTTGGACATAACGCTCGTGAAGAGAGGTACCCCACGTACCTTTCGAAGGCAGTCATTTTTATCGCCAACTCATTTACGGCAACAGAGGAAAAATGAAAAAGCAACAACAACAAGAAAACAAACAAGCTGAAGGTATGGCGGGCCACCCTCACGTTTGACAATGTTTCCATTTCTCCTTCTAAAAGACCAACAAAGTCCACCATAAGCACATTTTATAGATCGATTGTAAATCTTCTGCTTATGTTATCGAATAGAGATTAAAGCTTAAATCAAACGCTACCTGTTCTAACGTAGTGCCATTGTAATGATAGGCTCATTCACGATCATCATCATCAACAACCACTTGCATGTAGCTTGTCATTAGTATGCAGCCAGACCGTACTGAAAAGACAGGAACTTTACGAACACAGGTTCATCTTCCTCTACAGCACAGTAAATAGTTCTCGCTTTGGTATTTTTTATGACTACATACTCGTCTCACAGGTTGATCGTGGAAATAGTCAACGGATAGGCCCTCTTTCCGTGTTATATTTCCTTAGCCGAGAAGCGATAAAGAACGAGATATAAAATGGCCGCGTGAAAACTGGGGACGGCGCGCTGTGAGGGTTAGGGGAGGGGTAGGGACGGTGTCGGTGGGAGTGTTGAACGGCAAAAACGCGCCGTCAGGCTGAGTTGCGAAAGGAAGTACGCAGCCGTAATGTTCTACTCGCAAAGCCCGCTATGACCATTGCGGAGGGTGTAAACGAGGTACCAGTTCAGGTGTAAAGTATTATTAGCAAAGGGTTTTTTTTTTTTCTTGTTCTGATATTAAAAGGGGGTGCCGGAGTGTACGGGCGAGGCCCGGACTTACTACAAGATAACAGCGTATAAAAGCATGGTAATTCTATGCCATTAGGTCTCGAATCAAAACGGATCGCAAAGCGATCTCAAACCGATCGACAGTCATGCCCACTTTAATCAGTTTTAATAGTGGCTAACGCTCACTCACCGTTTTCTTCTACTAAGGTTGCCACATTTTCAATAAGAGACACGACAGGACAAGTGAAGACCTTTCATGGTGATCGAATGCGGCACGAACAACACCCAGGTACAGTGGATACACACCTGTATTAGCACATGACACAACCTTGGGTCCGTCTTATTGTCAAGAAGAACATTTATACAATCTTACACTATCCGCTGATTAAAAACCATGCTAGTAATCTTAAAACTTGATTTGTTTCTTTTCGTATCAGACAAAAAATCAGAAAAGAAACTCCTCAAGTTCCGGCACGAAATTGATGGGACTTTGACCCGGATCGGAGGACCGAATTTTAGCGACATTTTAGTCAAAGAGCTGCACGGTAATTTGCCAGGCGATTATCACAAACCACGTCCCTTACCACCCAAACTGCTGAGGACATCAGTTAATGCCAGGGCTAGAGAAGGGTACATTTATTGGTATATGGAAAAACCACCACCTAAAAGTGAGTGATTCAGTTATTTTTGATTGGTACTTGTAGTGCTATAAGTGTAAGATTTCTATGGAGTCGTGGTGCAGTCCCGGTCGAAATGTTGGTCACGTGGCGTCTACTTCGCCGTCGCCTCGCTTTATAAACTAGCACACGTTTCTATGTAGGTTATTTGGAGACTCGCAGATATATAGACAAAGTATACAAAGTGAAGGGTAGCAGGGTAGTATGTATAGGCAGTCGGTTCCTGTGGAGAGGGGGATAAAAAAAAAAAAAAAAAACACTCGCATACTCGTAAACGTACGGTATGCGATAATGCCGACTGGAATTATGGGTAGTGACAGTTTATCGTCGCTTAGTTGAGGTTTACGGTGTTTCAGCAAGAGGAAAGGATGAATACGCGTGTTTGTGCTGTTTTCTTCTCAGCTATTACGCTGACACACCTCGAGCTACTACCACTACCCATAATACCTTTTGACATTGTGTTGTACGCTTTTACGCTTTTGTAGTTGGATATCTTTTCTCAAAACAGCTATACTGGGAGTCTGAAACAAGTTTTGACCAGAACGTTTTTCAACTTTGTTTGGAAAGCAATTTGATCCTTTAACTCCAAAGAGTAGTCTGGTGAAAAAAGATTCAATGATCAGTACAACTTATTACATTGTTCTCAAGACGTAAATGACGATGGTGAACAAAGTCGTCAACTTGAAATTGTTTTCTTGATAAACAACAAAATTCTCAGAACCAGCATGAAGTGAGAACTGTAAGCTAAGGCATCCACGTGGATCACGTGGCATCTACTGTGCTAGTTGCAAAGCATCCCTTTTCATTTGTAGTGCTGGAAAAAAACGTTCATTAGATATTTGTTCAGGCGTCACAGTGGCGGAATCAGACCTCTTTATAACGGGGACGGGGACAAAACATTTCCGGTCCCTCGCCAATAAAGGGGTGAGGACTGGGTTCCCCCACGGGGTGAGTTGATACTAATAACCTTTTCTCTCATTTTCAGAGGGCAGGACCACGTTTGGCTCGGATAAAACGTTCCTTGGACTGGGCAAAAGATTTTTCCCTTGATTATGTATCATCGGTCAGCTGGCTGGTCTTCTATATATAACAAGATAAAGAACATGAACCTTGGGATGTAATATATACTCCACAATATTTTTATGCCAAGAAATGTAACTAGGTGTCAGTAAAAGAAAGAAGCAGTCTTAAGTATTGCTTACGCTCTGATTCGAGAATAGTTCCTTTGGAAACCGTTCATTAATCATGGCTCTCGCTGATTGTCCAAACGTGCCCATAAATCCTAGACGCTAAGGGTGATTTTAATCTCAGTGACGAAGAGTCAAGTTGCTGGAGTGGGGAATACAAGGAGACAAATTCAGCTTGCTGGTAATATTATTGAAGGCCAATGCAAACACAATACGGCCACGAATGAAATATCAAACATGTGTTATTTATGATTCTGTTAATTATTTGATATCGAATGGCTACTCTGGCCACTCTTACTCCTTAAGAGATGATTACACACGTAATTAGAAACATAAAACTATCGATGCTTTAAGAGTTTACACTCTGAGACCCTTGATGACGGCTGATAATTTTATTTAATGCCACATATACTCGTAACGCACCATTCAATCAGTAAATGAACTAACAGACACGTGTTCTGAGACTGTGGCTTACGTTTGTTGTATAAAGACATTTACCAGGATTGTCCTTCGGTATTCAGTAGAAAGGGAAAGAAACTGGAAAATTTGTTCCATCCTCAAATGCCTTCTGAGAAGAAAGGCTTAATAAGCTGTAAGTATTAAGCACCTGTTTCATTCTGTTGACTTGCGCAAAGCGTTTTCTTTTACAAACACTGTATCCAGTGCCCTGTTATTTAAGATCTCTTTTAACCGACATGGGCAAGTCAACAGAATAATATCAACAGAGTGGGATAAATGCGCAGCTCGTGAAAACTCCGACTTTGACTCCGTTGCTAGTGAACTGGCCAACCTTACCTTCACTTGAACCTAGATGTTATGATTTGTGGTGTAGTAGCTAAACAGAAAGCTCTCACCTCTCCTTTACAGCTTGTGTAATAATAATAATAATAATAATAATAATAATAATAATAATAAAATGATCACAAGAAATTACTCAATGAATTTAACAAAGCATGCACGTTTGTGTTTTCTTTTGCTTTGTACGGTTTTCCCGTAAAATAATAGTCTGTCTACAAACATTTATTTTTTTTGCTACGAGTAAGGCCCGGATATACGGTTTGACATTGTGCGAACTATTCCTAGCAACATTTTTTTACTCGACGCAGCTACACGGTTGCAACATTTCGTGCAACATTACACGCAATATTTGATGAAACGTACGATGGGCGACATTTGGGTCAGCGGTTAAATTTAAATGTCAGATTTGATTGGCTGAACACTGAAATTTGCGTCACACTATTGCACGAAATGTTGCAGACAGGGGATACACAAAGAAATTTGTTGCGCGCAATGTTGCAGAAGTAGGACGAAATTCTACTGCTGCAATATGGCGCACAACAATTTTAGGGGTGGATACAATGCAATTTAGCCATTGTGCGCAATATTGCAACGTGTATCCGGGCCTGTAATTTGTTTTTGAGCGCGCGAGCGATGCAATGGCGCGGGAAGAGTAGTGAGCGCGGAGCACAAGAGTTGCCGCGAAGCGGGCGCAAAAATAAAATCTATTTTTGTTTTTCCCCTGGGCCCCCCTTGCAGTTCGGCTTTTTCAAATCCCCTATGCTAAGTACTTAATTGCGATTTCGACGAACTCCAGACAAAAACACCCTTAATGACAGCATAATAAAATTTTCTTTTATCTTACCAAATTTTGATAAGCATGATAAGATGTAACTCTTGGTAAAGTTTTAAAAAATTCTGTTAATAGGGACACAGAGCCACCTTGTAACTGGCATGTGGTAACTGGCATCAGATCAAGAGGAATGTCTACACAACGATAACGGCCCAAGGACATATAAATAGGCCAGTGTTCCGAATGCGCTCGGCCAACCGTGCTCAGTAACTTTTAAACAACTGTTGGCGTTACGTTTGGAGCATCTTTTTGCGGTACTAGCAACCTCGAGCCAGTTTTACCTTGTTGAGCATCTTTTGGCCAAAATATAGGTTCAGAGCACATATTAAGGTGGCCGAACACAATTTTCGCGCGCGCTTTTGCTGATGCAATTCAGCGCGCGCACAAAACAATTGTTTGGAAAAAAACAAACACGCCGTCAATAGATCGATCATTTCATTTATTCACCACCAGCACTATCAGTGCTATTTTTCTCCATAATTGAAGGCAGTGTATTGTTGGCTTTAGTCTTTTATTACAAAGATATATTAGAAAATTTAACGATGCAAAGAACCCAGCAATTCTCAGCTTTTTCTTTGTTACCGAAAGAACCCAATTAAATGCAGCGCATGCGTAGTAAGTCAAAAAATTGCGATTGAATGAAAAATTGCACTCTCGGAAATAAGCCTATTTCTCGAGAACCACTCATTAGAATTTCACGAAATTTGGCACGAAAATACTTTAGGAAATAAGTAACTGGAGCATTGAAAATAATTGAACTTTAACGAAGGAAATTCTAGATATTCCAGTGAACCTTCCACAAGGGATAATTACAGATCTCTCTGTTAAATTATTAGCAAAATGGTGTTAACTTGTGAGAATCGGTACAAGCTTGTTGCATGCAAATTATAAAGAGAATCTAATGACTAGATTTTCTACAAATAAACAAAACCAATTTTAAAGGCCTGTTTATATTTATTTATGTTGCCATGGCAACGGCACATACGTCAGCTTAACCATCATAAAACCAAAGTTTATGTTGTTAACTTGCTTGCTGCCATTTTTGGCGACCGAGGGATCAAGAGTTTGAACACATAACCTGTCTCTTAACAACGTTCGGCGAGAGGTCAAATGAACCATTTGTTTTGTTCCGCATAGAATTCGAGAGCGAAAAATCAAATTGTTTAATATAAACGTACTAGTCGTTCGAAACTTTATATAAATCCTCTTCACAGACTAGACACCTCCAAAACGCAAAGAAGCGGCGTCATTTTGTTAACAAACACACACTGCCGCGCTAATCACTCTCCAACAGAATAGATAGTGAGTTGCGAAGCCAATCAGAGAACGGCATTCGTGATAGAACGTTGGTCGATTTGTACTAAAACTCGATAGAAACAAGGTAATGTTTTCTATTTCTTTAATAAAGTTACTGTGTGCTTACGGGTAGATGCGCGAAGCGTTTTCTTCTAGAAACACTGTATCATGTCCTGTTATTTGAGCTTTCTTTTAACTGACGTAGAACAAACGAGAATTTGACTGTACGCCACCTGATGAATGGCATGGGCGAGACAACAGAATAACATCGATAGAGTCCCTAACCCCGAGGTGAAGTTGATGTAATCCTCGGCTCTGCTGACTTTTTCTCAACCTCGTTCCCAGGGTCCTCTCTCTTCTGACCCTGGGAACGAGGCTGCCCTTCTCCTATAATATTCATCCATTCAGACCCAGATGTGATTAGGAGTTTAATATCTTGTCAAACAATTATGCAGAGCCCCGGCTTGCCCAGAAATGTACAAGATAACATAAGATAATAAAGAAAATCATATAATAAATTTGCTGTCAGATTTACTTACTACACAATATCATTAGTAGAGGGTCATAATGGGGTTAACTGTCAAACGTCAAATGGCCAAAACCCTAACATCACCGTCAAAAGCGCAATATTTTTACTGTAAATAGACCTTATTTACATTTTTATTTTTTAGCTTTTTTTTACACTTCTTTTTGTACTCTATTTTTATAAAAGTTTTCGCACCCCTTTTCGTGTATATTCCGTCCGCGCGCTTACATTTTTCATTCGTTAAAGGCTATAGACTGATAGCCGAAAGCTTATGTTTTTAATCTTTTTTAACCAGAGAACGTTTTCTCACAATATTTTTACCGTTAACCGTCAAATGAGCAAGCCATTATTAGCCGTCAAATGTCTCAGATATCCTTAATTAAGAACTAAACGATTAACTTAAATGAAGTCAAGTTATGCTGTGTATGAACGATCGTTTTAATAAGTATCACAAAAATACATTCATGTTCAAGTCCTTTAACTTCTAGTCTTGTGAGCAGGTGATTAATACTTTCAACGGTAATAAAGAGGACATAATAATTAACAATTAGACACATAGCTGAGGACCAACTAACCTAATTTTTAATGCATAAATTATAGGACTAATTGGATTATTCAAATATTGGCAAAACTGTACCAATGACGTAAAATTTAACCGTTAACGATCAAAACGGCTTATCTTTAACTGGGACCCAGCCCCCTTCAATTAGGACCCCTTTGGTACATCGGCAGGAATCGCGTTCCGTGATTATTTGTTTTTTAGAGGGCCTCAAGTTTACTAGCTTTGCTATTTCGAGCCATCTCAGTCCTTAAATGAAGATTTTACTTGTTACTTATCATCATTTGACTTGTGCGTCAAGGGACGCATATAGGATATCTCCATATAATCACGTCAGCCGCCCGACATGCTTCTATCATTTGCTTGTGCAACTGAATTCCTTGGGCACCTAATAAGCCATGGTTGATATTTGTAATCAATGTTTGTTAAACGAGGTCAGAGAACTTACACCTAACTGCGCAAGCTACTCTAAACTATAATGATAAGTATGTTTATCGTGAGCTTTCGGATTGGATAGATTCAATTTAATGATTCTACCCAAAAAAGCTTCCGTATGCGTGTTAGTGCGCGGGGTTAGCAGCATCTCGGAAAGTACTAACACTAATATTATTTCCTCTCTTTGACAATCAGTCCGCTGATGAAACCCCGGAATGAAACCTCAGTTTACTGCTTTAATCCACTTTTTCCTGTATGCCGGTTAACCACATAATAACAGCTAATAACCTTGGAGTTTTGCCGACGGAAACATCGTTTGGCTTGCTTTCAGTGTCTATTTAGCTTGTTGTTATTAAAAAGTTAATTCCTGTCGGCGACGTCCTAAGCTTGATAGTGCACGTTCAAAATGAGGGGACCGCAACCTCCATAAAACGTTAATTTGACGTTATAGAGACAACAACTACATCAAATTTTGATGAAGTTTCCTGAAAACGTTAGTCTTGTCTCGGTGATTGCCTCTAGTGCCTGTTTAATAGCAAATACTATGTAACAATAACATTGTCATTAAACTACTTAGTTCCTAATCCACTATTTCCTTCATAAGCGCCTTGGTAATTTTTATTACTGACATAATTCCATCTTCGACTGCCGTAGTTAAGCTTTTTATTGACACGCAAAAAAGCCGCAAGCCGTAGACCGCGGATACACTAGACTTTACACCAGTCTGGCTTGACAACTGAGTTCCTTGTCGCTACTTTTCGATTGCGGCTCGACCAGCAAACGGCGGCCGTATCCGAACTTGTAACTGATTATGTAACCAGTACTTGCAATAATTTGGAGGAAAGCAGATGAAACTAATCAGCACTTTTACACCGAAGCTTAACTCTAAAGACCATTATATGTATAGTAACTAAATCAATTGTTCCAGAGTTAAATATTTTGATGGCACAATCAGGCTCTCTCGGCGTATGCGTGAGAGAACAGTTGATTCCTTGTATTAATCCATAACCTCCTGCTCACCGCCCGCTAAATATAACATTAAAGTTTGCCAGCAAAAGCTGCTTGAAAATCACATAACGATTTATCATAACAGTATCGGTTATGGTATGTTTATAAAGAGATTTTTTATAAGCTTATTGTGAGAACGCTTATTCCATTCCGGAAGGCCGGGTATAAAAAAGTCGTGTAGCATTAGACAGTAAGAGCATTCTCGACGCGTTGACGACAAACGAAAACATAATTTAACTTATGCATAGGGTGAACTTTGACTCCCTCTTAAAATACTTTCGATGATCATCGGCAGGCTTTTAAGGAGCTTCGTCGCGGCATTTTAAGTTATTTTGGTCACTTAGAAAATCACCTTTAAATTGAAGGAAACCTGAAAATAGTTGTTTACTGAGATACAAAAACTCCAAAGAGATAATAACAAACCATAAAGGAACAAGGATGGTTATGGATGGAGAAGATTGATAACGATTACAAACGACGAACTTGAAAAAATTAGGCTGAACTTTTCAAGATGAGCAAACCGTGACGTACCTCCTTCAAGTGTCTAATCGTGCTAACCGTTGTTTAGAAATCTTTGCTATCATTTGAACTCGTATTACAACTTAATTTGCACTCATGCTATACTTTTTGCATATTAATTAAAAGGTGCGAATCGTAGTTTTTGGTTACAATTTGCTATCTTTTACTTAAGTCAGGTGCCTCAATAACCGAACTTTTTTTCTTTTTGTAAGAAATCTCAATTGAGGTGATTAAAATCGTGTTTTTATTTTGTGAAGAGATCTCAAATGTGGCCAGCGTGTCCGTTACTACCAGCGTCCATATGTATCCATGTCGAGCCTTATATCTGATGCCATCGACCTTAAAAAGAAAAGTATCTTGGTTTTTCTATACACGGATACTACACACGCTCAGGCGCCTTCCCTTGTAGGCAGTGAAAGAGAATCTTGCTTTGGCACCATAGCCCAGCCAGGTGCATTGTGGTCAGAATAGCCATGTTCAGAATCCGGGGGTACTCTACAAAGTTTTATACAGGTAGGCTCCGCCCCCTTACCCTTTTGTATACCATTTTGACAGAAAAGGAAACCCTTTCGTAAACCTTAAATTGGAAGAAAATACCCTTTTCACATACTTTCACAACTGTCCCATATTATTAAATAAATCGGAAGTCTTATTGCTTTTTCATGTAGTGCGTTACTAAATGAATTGGTGCAGACATATGGTGCGTCTGTTTGAAATATTTTAATTAAAGGCCTTTTAAAATAATTAAATGACAGATTCCCCTACCTTTTCATTAACCTCGAGTTGTGAAATCCCTACCCTTTTTTATACCTGAAGTCTGAGAGAGGTAACCCTTTCAGGTGGAGCCTTCCCTTATAGGCCATTGTGAGGAGTACCCCCTTCCCCGGCCTCAGAATATGGCATGCTACACTAAGCGACACAACAATAATTCGTGTAGATGCGTTGTACTACGCCTCAGAGATACGCCGATTCCCTATGGCTCAAAACAGTTTCCAACACTTAGATTTGGATGGGTCATTATAACCACTCTTTATCATTTCATACTACAATCATGGTATCAAAAAACTGCCCAATCATTGGTGAACACGTTGTTATCATTTTCGTGACACAATAGGTTACCATAGCAACAGTATGTCCTGCTAACAATACCCTTAATTACAACTTTAGGGGCTTAGAATTCAAAACCGCACGCTGAATTTTTTTATATTATCAAATTTTAATAAGCACGATAAGACGCAACTTTTGGCAAAGTTCTAAAAGTATCTGTACCTGGGGTTCAGAGCCACCTGGGGGCTCTGAACGCTATGTACAGAATTTTGTTAAACTTTGCCAAAGGTTGTTTCTTATCATGCTTATTAAAATTTGATGATATATCAAAATTTCACCGTGCCGTTTTTGAATTATAAGCCCCTAAAGCTGTAATTAAGGGTGTTTTTAGCAGGTCATACTGTTGCTATAGTACCCTATTGTGTCACGAAAATGATAACAACGTGTTCACCAGTGATTGGGCAGTTTTTTGATACCATGATTGTAGCATCAAGTGATAAGTAGTAGTTATAAATGACCCATCACAATCCAAGTGCTAGAAACTGTTTTGAGCCACCTTAAGCTATATTCTATATTCTATATGGATTCCTAGCTATTGACGTCAGTCTTTCTTTGTCAGTATTGCCCTCTGTACCAAATGGATTTAACTTTAATTAAGCCTTTGCTAAATTTCATTCCGCGCTCAAAACAGTTAAGTACTTTTTATTGAACTGCGGTTGAAAACTTTTTGGCGGTATCTTGTCTTCGGACAATGGCTGCTCTCGCGTTTCCTTTGCTAAGCGTGCGGTATTGGGAGACGGCTTCTGCTAACTGCAAATACACAATGTACACTCAACAATGAGCATTTACACAAGGGCCAGTCCTGCTATCCATTTGGAACGTCTAAAAATAAGCAAACAAGACCTATAACTGAATTACCTTTGCTCTCATGAACCCTTAAAAGGAGCAAAAAATAGATTTTTATCAGCTTATATTGACAAGGCCTCCCTACTAATAATCCGGAAGATTGAGTATACAGTGACGTATACAAAATTAGTACAGTTAGACCGTTAATTAGTTAGAGCGTAAAAGAGCATTTCAGATGCGTTCAAGACAAACGAAATGTGTCTGAATTTTACTTATACGTGCGAATCTTGGCTTTCGGTTACAGTTTGCTGTCTTTTGCTAAAGTCAGGCGTCCCATTTACTTTTTTTTTTCAGAACTCTCAATTGAGGTGATTAAAATCATAGTATATTGTAACTGCAAAGAGATCACAGATGTGGCTAGCGTGTCCGTTACTTCGAGCTTCCTTGACTACATGTATCCATGCTGGGGCCTTTATCCGATGCTATTGATTTTAATCTAAAAATAAACGTATCTTGGTTTTTCTACACAGGATACTACACACACTCTCCGACTGGCGTTTTCCCTTCTCTGCAGTGAAAGAGGATCTTTCTTTTGTTTCATAGCCCATCCAGATGCACGTTAGTCAGAATAGGCCATGCTCAGAATATGGCATGTTATACTAAGTGACATTTCAACAGAAATTCTTGTAGATGCATTGTACTACGCTCGTTCCCCCAACTGTAAGCTACATGCATATATGGATTCCTAGCTATTGACGTCAGTCTTTCTTTGTTAGTACTGCCCTCTGTACCAAATGTCGACAAATGGATTCAACTTTAATTAAGCCTTTTCTTAATTTCAAAAAGAGCTCAAAAAGAGCGCTCAAAATAGTTAAGTACCCTTTATTGCACTGCGGTTGAAAACCAATTGGCGGTATCTTGCCTGCAGACAATAGCTGTTCGCGCGTTTCCTTCGCTAAGACTGCAGTATTGGGAGAGCTCTTGTACTAACTGCGAATACACTCAACAGTGAGTAGCTACACAAGGGTTACAGCTATCCAATTTGAAGGTCTAAAAAAAAAACAATACCCATAATTGAACACGTAAAGAAGCAAAGCCGAATGTGAATTCAGAAGGTCTCCTTTCTAGAAAATTCGTCCTGGAGAGCAACAGCATGAATAAAAAACAGGATCAGCAGGAATGTAGAATGTCCGGAAATTCTCATCCAATGAATGAAATTTAACGACAGTTGTCTCAAAAAGGAATTCATGTTAGGTTTCTAAAACTTATTTTCCAACATTTACAGATGTGTTTGTCCTTTCATCTGCTCATTTTGTTCCATCCATCTGTCGTCTTCCCTTCCCATCGTTAACCAAAAGGTGTATCAAAAACGAATCGGCTCTACCAACGACACGAGTTTCGCCAAAATGAATTCACACTATGCCGACGTCTTAGTGAGAATTTAGACGTCATAGGTCTTAACCGCTCATTGTGCATAACACGAAAGCCGAATCTTGCGATCTTGTCAGTTGCATTCACTGCTAATGACATTAATTTAACAACTGTTTACTTTGTGGCCAAAGCAGATGACAAGCTTAATCAATCTGTCATTACGTTTCATTTACGGATTTTAATTACTGTAATTAATAATGATGTTGTCTTTATAAACCGAACCTGTGACAAGACTGATTTGAAACATCTCGATCAACCATCACGAAAGGAGTCCAATAATCGTAAACCCCTCCCAGTAGCTATGGCAGGACTCGAAGCCCGAAACTTTCTCAAAGTTCTCTTTTTGATGTCTGTCCCAGTTCTTGGCAAGTGTTCTACTAAACTTAACGTTTTTCTAGATGCCCGAGAAGTTTCGCGTTTTCTCTACGGTGAGTAAATATATTGCTAGACTTGTGAGAGTAAACACGACTTGTTTTGCATAATTCGTATTTCTGATATCAGTATACGAACACCGCGTGGCGTTCATTTTCACGAAAAAAATGTTGTTTAATCATTGAACGCAATAATTCCAGAGACAAAATGAACGAAGTATTTGTATTTGTGCCAACACTTCCTCAGAGGGATTGATATTACAACTGCTTAACTGTGGACTTTAGCTGGCTTTCAAAATAATTGATGAACTCTGGAACGCTCGTCGTGGAAGTCATGATCGCCTGCTTTCTTCACCACTGGATTGATCGATTCAGATGAAAAGCAATCAATTTCAGAACAATCTGTTGCTATCGTCAGCTCTTCAGAACAACATGAGGTCTGTTATCGCCTTTTGATGACTCGGAGTTGTTATCGTTAGGCAGACTTAGTGGGACGGTCGGAGACATCTGGGCGAGGCAGTGGTGCAGACAGCAGTTAAGACAATCCCTCCCTATGAAAGTTTCTCTCATACCTAGTCCCACTTGATTTCACAAAACCACCTTCACTGGTAATTTTCACTGACAGTGCCAAATAGCACTCTATTAAGAGTTGATTAATTTTTAAAGTGACTCTGATTTAATATGCTATAAGACCACAAACATTTCTTCTTCCTTGCATGCTGTGAAACTGCTGTCAGCTACCAGAGTCTCAACATCAACCACATGTGACGATCAGGTCGGTCAGTTGGACCACAGATCACTTGACTCTTCCTTATTTTGTCTATCACGCAAGGGAAAGGTTAATATCATGTTATTTTGGGAGGTCTTTATCCGTAAACATTGAGCAGAATGTTATTTTACTCTGTCCCTTGGAAACGATAATGATCAACAATGGGGGTTATTTTCATTCCTGAGTGATAATTCCAGTATCAGCCCACATTCGAAATGCAAATACTGGACAGCTGCGTAATGATTCAGTGTCCATGTGTAATTTAGACAAAAACAAATATTTTTTTTCAAAAAAAAGATCTCATTTACACCAGTCAGTATGTCAAACACTAACAATCCAACAAGATTTTCTCACCGAACAGAGGGGTTTGAAAAGGTGCGTCAGATCTTAACATTGGGTCGTGTTTATGATTTATGTATAATGCACAACAGACTGTTGCTATCAGAGTTACGACTTGTGACACTTTTCGATTTTATAGATTGATATCATTGAAAAGATTGAATGATAATCGTGGACCAAAGTACTTCAGTAAGCAATAAAGAAAAAGGCTTTAAGATCACGTAGTCGCGATCGAGCGATCCAAAGCCAATGAAGGTTTCCATAGGCTGCATCTTTTGTCTTTTCATCGTATTATTTTAACGTTGATCAGTGTAGAGATAGCTGTAGAATTTACTGTGTCTTGCTTATTGCATGTTTGGGTACTTCAGTGCTCGGAAATCTTAAGACTATAACCTACCCGATTAGGCTCTTCAATTCTTTCTGTTGTGAAAACGCCAAGACATCACACAATAGAAGGTTTCTATTTTTTGTTATCGTGTCACTTTAACGCCGCTTAAATCAGAGTTGAATTTGCCATGGGACTTGCTTAAAGCGTGGTTGAATACTTCAGTGCTCGGAAATCTCAAAACTGTAACCCACCATTAGGCCCTTCTTTCTGTCAGTTGTGAAAACAGCAAGACATCGCAAACCCTTACACCTTGCTATGAAAGCCCAGCTTCTTTACTGTTATTCCTTCACTGTGACACTTTCAACATTTTTCGAGTCACTGGGCTTACCACTGTTCTAATCGATGCTGGTTCATTATACGGGTTTGGCACAGCTCAGTAAAGACTTAAACGTTCTTATATTGTTTATCTCATTAGATCTGAACACGAACTTGTTCCTTGTTCAGGATGGAGTTGTGGCCCCAATACTGAAGACACCTATTTTGTCGAGCATGATTCCACCCATTGAACCTTATATTAAAGACCTCAAGTTCAAGTTCAATGCTACTGGAATGGTAAGAACACTTAAAATAAAACCAGTATCAAAGGGTCTGCTAAATTGGATTCTGCCAGTTGGCGTACAACTACTACTGATGACTGGCTAGTGTTAGCGAAATATTTTTTGTAGTGCCAGTCTTACAATTTTTAAACAATTAAAGAGATTTTTACAGTATGTCGAAAGAATATCGAGGACGAGGTGTCTTTTAACTCGTATGTACGTTTTCCTAATTCTTTCCTGGCCTCGGTAATAGATATTCGTATTGCTTGAATTTGCGAGAATTGAGAAATGATTTTATGTTGTCGGATCCATGGATGTTTCAATATATTCTTTTCTTCTAGGCGCATGTACATCAAAACAATATCTCCTGGTCGCTTTTTTTTCTTTATTCTTCCCTCCTGTCTATTAGTTTATATAGTAATATTGTAAGGACACGTAATATGGCGATCTGTTTTTCAAAGGTAATAGTTTAAAGATGGAATGAGACTCAAGCGTCAAATACAGTGGCTACAAGTTTTATACGGAAACACTTCTTGTGATCGTAATTAAGTGGTAGATATTGTCTCAATAACCTCTATTTTGTATACGAATAACCATCTCCAGTTATTTTGTGACTAATACATGAACCTAACATATTTCGTATACTTTGAGCCCACTCAGCTTTTCGAAAAATAAATGTAACCCCGACAGTTGGTCCTCAGCTGCTTTAGCATGACCCCTTCTGAGTAAACGGCATATCTCACAAAAACTATCATTTCCAGTTGGCGGCTGTGCACGTCTTCGAACAAAAAGCAAATTTCCATAATGCGAGTTTCAGGCTGCTTTAATGAGAAAGTAATTAACTGGATGCGAGTGTAGGTGATTACAGATAAACTATTATCGGTAAACGAGATCGGTGATTTCGACATGTAGCGAACGGCGTTGAATTGTCCTTGGCATGTTTCCACACTGTAAGATAAAATCTGCAAACTGTACAAAGAAAACATCTCTTGTGGAGTCGAAGGACTCAAAGAACCTTGGACTTTAACGAAAAGATCAACAATGAATACCTGGGACATCTTTGGTTTCATCTGACATTCAATTACCAATGCGACGCTTGTGAGTTGAAGGAGCTTGAAAATCCTTGATATAAACATAAATGTAACTTATAAGACTTTTACATTGTCTAAGTGAGGTGGGAAACACTCTTAAGATACGCACAGAGACCTAAAACAAGGGTATTTAGGTGCTGAAGGCCAACGTCATACCCATGCTGGCACTTGAGAGAAATTTCGAAGCAAGCTCAGTCGCATCTTTCTGACAAGCCACCACTGACCACCCGAAGGACGATTAACTCCAATTTCAAGGCAAAGTTCCTTCTCCTTTTGTTGAAAAGCAGAATTTTTTTCGTATTTCCGTTGAATCAGACCGTCTTTCAGTTTATATCGGGTTGACCGCTGCAACTACAAATTACTATGTTCAGTCCCAGGGAACTCGCTCTTTCTTGAGTTAATGCATACTTGACTCTCAATTCTTCTTCCAGGTGCAGTATTCTTTGAACTTCAAATCGAGCAATGAAACCATTATGAAACATCCTACCGCTAACATTCGTCTAAATGGCTTGGTGCCCAGAAAAACCAAAGGTAAGACTAAGCAGACCCTTAAGTGCATTTTTTTCCTGTAATTTTCTACTGTTGTATTTCAATCCCCGTGTGAAAAGTAAGGTAGACGTGACCTCTTACGCCTTCGAGTCTGGTCGAGTCATGTTGTACTCTTATCGTGTCTGTAACGCGGGTGGCTTAACACTACAGGTATTACATATAGCTTTTAAAGAGATACTGGTATAAATTTTTAGCCGTAACGATTTTGAGAACTCGATGACTTACCTTGGGATCGATGGAGACAAATTACTCAAAAACATTAGTTGATATTTATTGATTGTATTAAAATGTTTGTAGTCAAGAAATGACAAGAAAATATTGAGAGGAGATGGTTACTCCAGGACCGTAGATAGTAACAGGCGAACCGATGTACTTGCCTCAGTCACTTTTTTGCATGGTCCCAGTGTTGTGTTTAGATGTAGTCATCATAAACACCTTCAATACCTAGGAAGAGAATTTAACCAAGGACTTTGTCTCAGTTATAATTCCTTTCTGGATTTAACCATGCGCATTGCCTTAGTCATAATTGTTTTTCTGGCTACGACCCGGCCCTGTACTCACGATGATGACGAGGATAAATTACAAAATCGAATAACTTGAAATCAAGAACCTTCTGATTCCAAGTAAGTTAAATAAGAATACATATTCAGCTATATCTCTCCAGTTTGCAGTACTAGCAAACGTCGTCGTCCTAGCCAACGATTCAGTTAAAGCCTCGAACGCTACTTCCATATTGTCCCCTTATGTGTGGGCTAATTAACATTAAGATATGAGCATCAAAACGAGATGTTCAAGCTTAGTGATGTGACTGATTGATAAGTGGAAGTAATTACTTACTGGGAGAGCCGCCAAAATATTTTTATTTGATGCAGGTCAACATTAGCCACCATAAAATGAGTTTTCATTATGTGGCAAGAAATGATTAATAGGTAGTTATCGAGTGCTAATGAATGGGCGTTATCGTCGAAAGTTTCAACTGGGGCATTAACCGGTTGTAGCTTGCTTCTCATATGGGAGAGTGAAAATAGGAAATTGGAAAACCAGAGCCATGCAGATCGAACAGTATTAGGTGTGCAAAATACAGTATTGGGTTTGCAGAATACCTATACTAATTTTGTATGCGTATTTAAAAGCTAATCGATTTATGTAGATAAAACCAAGGCATTTTGGTTGTACGAGGGTTTTGGTTTAAACAGGAACTTCTTGTTGTAGCAGTTCATCTACAAACTGATTTTCACGTTTTCCTTGGATTGCGGGCTAGGGGAAATCCAAGGCAATGAATGATGCAAGTGTCGTCATACGGTACGGATTTCTCTCCCAAGATAACAGTTGTAATCCTATGTCCTGGATGTCATACACTGTTTTTAGTGTTAGTTCTGTAGAATTCAGTAGCACATTTAGAGAATATTCCCTTGTTCTCTGAATTCCGGCCAACTGTCTTCTTGGCTACTGCTGTGGCAAGGGCAAGTTAGGTGTAGATGACCATCTGGTAAATTCATGGTTTCATTAAGGGTGTATTTTGCCCTTTCTAGTAGCTTTGAAGGACGAGACAGTCTATTTATCGACGAAAGGCTTAAACATCATCGCCATGAGAAATAAAAACTCAGTTAACCTGTTTTTCGAAAGTGTCTTGCAAGTCACTGTCTCACTGATGACAGTCAACCTCATTTCGCTTATTGATATAATGTTCGCTTTCATTTTATAACATGCATATGGTATAGCATGAGAAAACGATCGTCTCTTTGATACAGTAACTGCAATTGGTACCCAAGGACTGAAAGGCACTTTAAAGCAGCCATTCAGAGCACAACACGAGTTTGCCTGTCTCATGAATGCAGACTTCCAATTCAGTTTATGCCATTGAGCGTCTAATGATTATGACATTCACAAATTACTGTACATCAACTGATTGTGAAGACGGGACAATTAGACGCCTGTAATGAACCAATTCGTCTAAAGGAAACGAGGAGAGCAAGAAGTTGTAGGCACCCCTAGGGTGAAAAACCTTTCTGAAGTAAGTTGTTTGTCGTCAGTTGTAAGTCAGTTCAAAGAGTATTCAAAATAAATCTATTCCATATGTTTGATGATTACTTGTCTGAAAAGACTGCACAGTTACGTGCAATTGACGACGCTGGCGAGTAAATGATTGTAATTTTGGACAGCTGTAAAGCAAAACGTTGCCTCAGGGATCGATCTTACCTAGGTTAAACCCCTGACTATGCAGGTTATGACAGAAATGTGCTCTGACTGAGACAACAACAACTGGCACATATAATAAAGACATACAATACAAAACACAGTCGACCTTGGAGTTCATTTACTGTGAAGCATACGAGTTTTACTGAAAGAATATTCTGGAGATTTTGGTATTTTTTTAACGTTAAATTTTTTCCAACTTAATGACAAGGTCAAGAGTTTATTTCTTCAAAACAATAAAAACTTTTTTCAACTCCAGATGTTCGAAGTACTAAGACCATCACATTCTCGATAAATGTAGTCACAATATGCCAGAATATGGGTCTAGTTCTTGAAAAAGGATTAAAAACTGAAAGAAAAAAAATATCTATTGAAACTTTGGCCAGTCAACGACAACAGGACAGTCACTTCGATCGGTGCTTAAAGTTGGTGTTAGACATGAAGGCTTAAAACCGTTAACATCTGTCTTCCCTTCCAAGATTCAGTTAAAAATGAAAATTTACGTAGAGTATTTATAATAACTGAAATTATTTGTAAAAGACAAGAAGTCGTAGAAGGTTTGCCCCATTCAGAGTCGGCAACAACAAGGTGATAGGATATATCAAATTTAACGGCTCAAATTTAATCTTGCAACACCACACGAACGTAATGCTCAATAGCTTTTGATTTAATTTTCACTTATTACTACGTTTAAATCCACGAACGCAAAGAACCACAATGTTAGAGAAAACCAAGATAGTGTCACATCGAAAATATTGTTCGATAGCCTACAACATCCACTTTGCACACTGGGTTTTAATCCAAAGACTTAAAAGTAAGATCCACACCATACACTGAGCAAACTAAACATAATCACATGAAACCATTGCTCAAAAATAGCCGTAATTTGAGTGTGTCACACTCTAAAAGACTAAATCCATTCAAAGAACTGAAAGTTTGACAGGCATCCTACACAGCTATAAATATAGTATCATATGAAATTTCTCGTAACTTTAATCTGAATTGCCACTCATTAGGTTCTAATCCATAGCCTTAAAGTATACCTGAATAGAACAGAATGGTTTCGAAAACAGTCAAATGTTTGCTCCTTCGATATTTGCTGGGCCTCATAATCATTTTCCTTTGTAAAAGGAGCTACGTCACGGTTTGTTCATTTTCATTTTGCCTAAAGTTTTCAAGTTCGTGTTTGTAATCCTTGTTCCTTTATGGTTTATTATTATCTCTTTAGTGTATTTCTATCTTAGTTAACTTCTATTTTTAGGCTTCCTTCCTTTAAAGGTAATTTTGTATAAAAATAACTCAAAATGCCGTGACTGAACTCTCTTTAACTATGCTTAAAAATTACGAGCGCATTTAAGAAAAGCGCATTTAAGAAAAAGACGATTCTCATTTAATCTAGGATCATTTCTAGTCTCTTTTTGTAAACAAGTTTGCAACGATTTAAAATTTTTAACCTTGGTTAGTGCTAATCATCTCAATCAGCAAAAGACAAAAAGCTAAAGGAACTAAACGTTCCGAAAAAGAAGACTCGTATGTTGCCCATTCAATAATCTAGGACTGAAACCTAGGCTTGCTTTAAACAACTATGGCTAGGATTCAATCTCCAGCATATTTTTTAATATTCTAGCTTAGCCGCTAATCGTCAATCACCAATCGTCTTAAGATACTAAATTTGGGACAAGAATTAGCTCTTAGCCGGAAGAGGTACCAGATAAACATAAAAGGAAGTGTTAGGAGAAATCGCTTCCTCTGTGATAAAATAACTTGTACCAGGAGCCGTGCTTATGAAATGTAGACAATATGGGTCATAGTCTCCTGCCCAAATTTCCCTTCCGATTAGACATGGAGCATGCATTCTTATTATATAACCTTACTGCTTTATCTTGCTCTCTCCAGTTTTCCGAGTGAAATTCCCATGCACGGGGAAGGTAATCGGAGGAGTCCTGCTGACAATTAATATCAGCTTCGTTGACGTGGCCGGAAGTGAAATATGGGGTCCGCTGAGCCTCACTTTGAAGCGCCAATGCGTCTCTGGTGAGTAAACGTGAAATAGAGAACTGGACAACTGGACAAAAGAACAAATGGACGGACAAAGGGAAGGACGAATGAAAAACAAACGAATGAAAAACGAGTGAACAAATGCTCTATTTTTGGTTTCCTACGTCTTCGAGGTACATCACAAGAATGGTCAAATATAAAAGACTGAAGAAGAATTTCAAAGAACAACTTAAAAAAACATGTCCATTGTTCTACACAGGCAACGACGACTTAATCAACCGGTATAACTCGACAGAATCTGGAGAAGTATCTCCGCTTCCTGCTCCGCAGATTTGTAATAAAAGATGTAGCAAGAGACACGTTATGAGACGGTTCTGTTTGAGCGATTTTGGTGAGTGTTGGTTTAATCTCCTTTCAATATCAATATGTAGACAAGGAGACAGAAAGCGAGAATACTGAAGTCACTAACTTCAGGATGCTGACGTGATGGCGTATAGTTATGCAACGCTTTGGGGCGGTATACTTAACAATTATTCCATGAGCGCGCGTTGGATATGAGATGGTAAATAGCCAACGAGGCCCGTAGGGCCGAGTTGGCTATAACCAATCTCATATCCAACAAGCGCGAATGGAGTAATTGTTTTATTAAATTCGGAGCATTTGTATTCTTGGAAATATAGCTTAATTTTATTGGATTTTAATTTTACAAAACGACCGGAAGTCGATGTGATAAAAACAACAACAAGTGGGAAATCACATGACATGCGCGCCGTTTGTAAAATTAGTTGAATGAAAAATTTGAGAGCGAAGCAAGCGAATTTGCTGAATGAAATTGCAATCAAGTAGAATTCAAGAAACTTCTACCAAATGAAGGAGATATAACCTTGGTCAGAAAGTTTGAAAAGCGTTCAAGTTCGAGTCATGGAGAAGAGCCAAATAATTGTGCACTTGCACATTGCCATTGTAATAATGCTGCGGAAAACTTTGATCGCCATGCATGTGACACAGACGTTGTGCCAAAATTATTCTCGACAAGATCTCTCTCAGGATTCCCTTGCTTTGAAAGCCTTGGCATTTCGAGCTTTATGTGTGGAGCTCATTGTTGGTCAGTTTTAGAGTCAAGGACAGAAACTATCTTAGCGTCAGATTCATCTTCAGAATCTCCGAGGCCACCCTGGTGGTTTTTCGTGGCTGGTAAAGAACCGGGCTTACTTCGATTCAGCTCAAAACACTCAACTCCTTGAGGTGTTTTTCGTAAGGACAGAATTGTTGGCGCTAGCTGTCGTTGATTCTCTCGTCGTCGTCGGCCAAAAAAGAGACTGAGATGAAACTAGGGCGTCCTCTGTAGCTGTGCGGGATTCTTGCTCTCGGCTGATCCGAGCTTGCTTAGTCGAACAGTTTCCTCATCTGCTCATTGGAAACTGGTTTCTTATGGACTACGCCGGCAATTATGCCTGTTTACCAGCGGCCTTTTACAAATGCATATGCTCTAATAATTTATTTGCGTGGTCAGAGATAATGGAAAACGGTTTGTTGTGCGGCGGCGTGTGAACGATATGATCAACTGGCGGCTTTAATGGATTTAATCAATGAACTTTTGCAATACGTGTCATCTTTCTTCCTCGAAGACGTGTAAAAACACTTCAACTGAACATTCAGTTCTTCTTTTGACATTTCTTATATCGGTTTCGAAAATTTGGTGCCACCAGGACTAACAAGCCATTCTGTTCAGGTAAAATTTGTTTTTGTTACATAATCTTCATGAATGCGTAAAATCTCGCCGGTCATATTTTAATTTTGCAACTTTAAGGGAAACTTAACGTATACGTGCCGTTAAATAATCTTATCTCGAGCTTTGTGGCTTTTTTGTTGTTACTGGGACGGCATTGTCCATAATTGCCTGTATTTCCTGTGTAGATAGCTCACCGAATGTGCTTTTTTTCATCCATTTTTTTTGTCGACAAAACTTCGCTTCACGCGAAAAAGCTCATGCCGAGCGACATTTGCCGCTTTCATTTCCATATAAGGTCAAACACAGGTATAATGGCTGGTAACCGAGATCCAGTGAACCAATCAGAAAGCTAGAATTGCATTATCCGAGGATGAGAATTTAATAACCGAGTCACTTGTATTTCCTCGGTATACCACTCGCCTGAAAGCGCGTGTATATACCGAGAAGAAACAAGTAACAAGTGGGATATTTTATGATATACCACGAGAGAGCGTTGCATAGCTATTTTATACCGTGCCGTAGAAAATACAGTAGCCAACACAATTAATGCGACATACGCCCAACGCGTGATCATGTGGGAAGGTTGGATGTAATACCGTCGAGCATACAACGGCTTTCCTGTAGTCTGATTGGCTGTGTTCTCTCTGGCATAGTATAAATTTCGCTGGAAGCCGTCATAATTTATCATGTTAAAGTAAGGATTACTCATTTTAAAAAACATATAGCTACCCTCTTTCATCAATCCGAAACGCTTTTCACTTAGAGTAAAACAACGGGATTATCTAACCACTACAAAACACGTGGTTTCATGCCATAAGAAAGTTGCTAATCGCGAAGTTATCGACTCTGTTTTTGTGATTTGCTCTCAAGTGATCAAAGCCCGGATGGAGTCTGAGATCATGAGAAATGGTTTGCCTCGATTACGACTTCGCATAGCGCGCACGTACAAGCAGGGTAAAGTGAAGATCAACAACAAAAACCAGCTAATGGAAAAAAGAGGCCAGGAAATCACGTGCAGCTGTAGTAACCTAAAGGTCAATAAAGTCTACTTGATCTTGGGTAAAGAGGACAAAAGAAAACGTGTGCTGTTTCTGGACAACTTTTCGACAGCACTGGAGTGGAACAAGAATGGAAAGTCGTACGTAAAAACATTCAGGAATAGAAGCTCTTGTCCTGAGAGAAAAATGCCTTAGATCAATAGGAAAAGAAACTTTTACGGACTCTAGAAATGTTTACACACTTTAGACAGACTAAGTCGTTATTTAGGAACTGTTCCATAAAAGTAAAAGATCTGTTTTCATTGTCCAGTTGATATAGGAACTAAGTTAAACGTAAGGTTTAGTAAGAGCATTTTCAACGATAACACACGTGAGTTCATCATGATGTTGTATGACTATTTTTGACCAAGGTATCCATAAGGTTATTGACAATGTCATTTTAATTTAATGGCTATAATAGTCTCACGATCCCTGAGCACCACCATAAACTTAACTCCAGTTGAGCAATTATGGTTAGTGCAAGCGATAAAGTCGATGTAAGTTCCCCTTTTAGATTTTTTAGATGTGTCTTTAATATAGAGAGTAACTGAGAGTTGGTATTCTTAAAATAAACACTTACGCATGCCATCAGAGATCTAAAATAAAAAAATATATATGTAAATAAATTACAATGTTTAGAGAGGAAGCCACATCAGCTTTAGCTGGTTTTCATGCGGGTCCCCTATGCTGGTCGAATTGGAATTTACAGTGTTGGTTTTTGCGAAGGGAGGAAAACCGGAAAACCCGGAGAAAAATCCTCGGAGCAAGGCGAAAACCGACGACCAACTCAATCCACATACGGCATCGGGCCGTAATCGAACCCGGCCAAATTGGTGGGAAGCGCGGAACGCTCTTACCACAGCGCCATCCCGTTAAGAATTGAACGACCCACCCCTTACCAAGGGCTCAAATACTGATGACCCACCCCCTCTCTGCTCCGGCCCACCCCAAATACTTTTTGACCAGTCCCTAAGCATCCTTCAAAGAGGGTTTCTTTTACAAGCTTGTGGTGTACGTGTTTCATTTCGCCTAAGGATAAGGTCTTGAGTCATTTTTCTCTAGAATTAGAGTTCAACAGCGCGTGTTTTGTGGTCTCAGTATTGCAATGCCAGCTGCATCGTTGAGGCCTGCTTGCAGCGCATCGCTGTAGTTGTATTCATTGTAAGTTCAGGATGAGGAATCTTATTTGGAAGTTCATTCTACAGGCAAAGCAGTTTTATCCATTCTCTTTGCAGTCTTGCACCTGAAATCAGATACTTCGTCTACAGATCAGAAAATGTCTATCGAGATAGGCCAGGTGAAGGCTACATTGAATGCAGCCACAATGCTTCACTGTGCGTGCGCTTCAGGCAGGGAAGTTGGCTTTGTGTCAAGTTAAAGTCGTAAGAATTTTTAATCCGTTAACATTTGGAAATTTTAAGCTACTCTCAAACAGCTCTACCAAAAATTTCGCGAAGTATCCTTCCCCTTCCCCAGAAGCACAACAAATCAACCCACCTGGAGCAAGATTAAAGAGGCAAGTGAGATCGAAATACAAGTTCGATGACAGCAAGTAGTAAATATTCCTAATAACTGTAAGATTCAGTTTTTAGTGGTGGTTCTGTGTAAAAGATCCGACTTACTGTCAGCTGCTGTAAAAACGGTTCAGCATGTGCTAAGACTGGCATCCAGTTCATATCAACAATGGCATGAACACAAGCTCTAAAGAGTCTCATCCATTGGGGAAAGGGAAGATCCAGTATCGTAGACATCTGCTTAGTCACGCTGACACTGCTTGGAAGCGAAGATTGCCCAAAATAACGCCGCTTAGCATAGCCTGAAGATTGACTTGGAGACCCCGACGCAAGGGGGGGCTCCGAGAAACTCTTCGTTCCACTAGAGGTTTCACTTTTAAATTGAAAAACTCTTCCACGAGTATACTAATGCAGCGCTTCATTTCAATTGTACTTTCAGCCGTTAGCGTGCAGTGGCTGGAGGGGCAAGAGTTTAGGGAGATCAGTTTGATACCTAGAAACCAGTGAAAGGAAAACATTCACTGTTACGCTAATTTAAAACCTCAAAATAAAATGTCTAATAACCTCTAAAGCGGTGAAAATTTATGCCAGTTTCTCCCACAAAACGAGATTCTAGTACTCTCCAAGCGTTCCGACGTTAACCATCGTCGCATTTTCGCGGGGCTCGTCTCCCGAGGACCAGGCGAGAGATTGGCGAGAAACAGACGATGCCATAAGACGAGGACTTCTATGACGAACATTTTGGGTAAAATTTCTCCCTTTTATCTTTAGTTTCGATTTCGACTCAGCCGTGTTTGAGCGGCTTACATGACTGACTTACGTAAAGCAAATGATTAGCGTGCAAATATGCAAACAGCAGTCCGGTTTGATGGCGTGTCCAAATTCACTACCACCTCCAGGATTCCGGCCGAGTGGCAAATGCACCAGATTAACAGGATAAGATAACGAATATGAATAGGGGGAGGAAGAAGGGAGGGTCCATGACCCCTTCCCCTGTCCTACATAACGGCATGGTGTAGTGCTGATTTTATATTTCCGAAACACTATATATTTACTGAATCCAGTTGCTTCTCATTGCAATAACGCGTTAAACCCAAGAGACTTCTGTACGTAATTTTGGTGAAAAACTAAATGTAAACTACTGTACTTGGGTTGACACGATTACTGAGAAGTGAAAAGTTTACATCTTTGGCCAAAATAACTTTAAAACAATTACGATTAAAAACAAGAATAAGCGAACATTCTTTGGCTAGCCTTTAGACGGGTTTGTCGAGATCCCTGCCTAGGGGTGCCACCCTACTCCTACTGGGTGGCCCAGGCTACTTTTGAAAATATTATATTGCAAGCGCGACGTCTAATCAGGCCTATGCAGGAGAGCAGTTAAGGTTTGTAGAAAACGGATCAAAACCGAATTTTAATGTCTCTTAAACAATCAAAAAATTACCAAATTAAGTTGATCGCGGTGTGCGAAATTGCTTAAATCTAACTTTGCAAATTAAAAAATTGCAGCCTTAGCTTTATTTATGGAAAAGGTCACTTTGAAAGCAAACACGTAGCACCGATTTAAATGATGTAACAGAATGGCATATTGCTTCATCTAATGAGCGGTAAGCTTAAATTTCCCCCGTTTACTAAGTTAGTTTAGTTTCGATTTCCTGTCACTGCATGTCTTGTAGAGGGCTGATTGCATTGTTTGCCTCAGAACCAAATGACGTAAGCACTTTTGAACAAATTAAGTTGGGCATTTAAACAAAGGTTCAAAGGTTGTATTTTCAACGTTTCTGAAAATATAAGAAGAGAGTTAATCTTTCAGTTACCGCGGAAGGCAATAATTACGAAACTGAGCGAATTTCAAGAGCTCATTTGACTGAAAGCATTTGGATTTAAATTGGTGGTGATTAATTTAGTTAGATTTATAAAGCGTCATCACTCTTTAATAACAATTCTTGGTTCAGTGATAACTGTTAGAGTACTAGCTTCTGCATAATTATCACAGTTATCTGGTTTAGATTGAGTGCTCAGCTGATTTGAGAACGGGGTTCTCGGTTTCGAAAGGCGACAGATTCGTAGGAATGTATGGTACAAATATGTAGCATATATTATCATGCTGGCAAAGAACAAAACAATATCTTATTCGACAGTTTACTGCAGTTTACTGCAATATACTTGTGTTCTACTTGTGGTATACTTGTACAAGTCTGGCAATATTTTTAACGACCCCGTAATAGACACTACACTCACTTTAATGTCTCACAGGTTTATAATTCAACAGGTTTTTACCCAAGTCCCTAGGAGCAAGAGGACGAAACAATCTCTTACCGCAAAGATATCACGAGAAAGTATTTGTACACATTCCGTGAGTTCTTTGTATTCTACACCATATACTTTCACGGATAACTAATCATTATTAACTTATTTATGAAATATGTGAACAATTCCAAAAACCGGGCAAATCGACTTGCTTTCTTATGCGAGCAGAAGTAGTCTGCCTTTTGCAAATACACGCTCGAAAACCAGAGATATAGGAATTAAAATCTTTAATTTGCTCAACAACACTATAGAAGACGGTACCAGTTCGGAGTTAAACAAAATTTATTCTTAATAAATTGATAGAGGTACGTTACTTCCTACAAACAAATGAAAGAAAATTTAAAAAACTGTTTTAATCAATAAAAGCTACAAGAGGTATAACTGAAAATAAACTTATTCTAAGGAACAAAGTAAAATTCAAGAGCGAAATGGGGATACTTATAGCTAAAAATATAAGTTTTGTTCATTGTCTATACACTTTTATTGGGATTGCGTGTTGTTATTGATCAGCATAAATCATTCTTTTGTTGTTTGGTTTCGTTAACCGGTTATCCGGTCCATTGACAATTAATGAGCGATACGTAACTGAATCGAGAGTATAAACATGAACTTATTTTTAGTTGTTGTGTGACAAACCCCACAGAAAAAAGTATATATAAATCGCAGTTCTACGGGAAGTATCCTCACTCACTAGCGAGTTTCAGAACAATAACCTGGACTTCAACACGAACTGAATTAGCGAACAACGATGTTCAGCTTGCTAACTCTGGTAAAGTTTGTGATTTAGTATATGTTATTTCACTTCAATTTTGTCTAGGAAAGAGTTAATTCACTTCTTGAGTTAGGAAAATATATTTATTCGGTCAGTACTATAAACTAAGAGACATTTTTCTAACGGCTTCTTGAAAAGGAAATGGGTTGCATTTCTTTTCAGTTTTGGTTATCTCGCTTAAATTATTCAAAAGTTTTTGACTAATGGTGACTTATTGCCTATTGCGCAGAAATGTTTTTAACATGATTTTTCTGTTCAGCATAAATTACGCGTTCTTAGCTTGCGAGAATTTGATCAGTCTATAGACACGTGTGCACTACGTCGTTATTCCTGCGACGATCAATTTATTGATTTTCATCAACTTTTTAACAGAATTTGTTATAAAAGAATAATGAGAAATGGGAATTAATCAAAGCTTTATTTCTTTGTCAAAAGATAAGGAAATTACCAAAGACACGCGTTGCTATTTTTCACTTAAAAATTTGTCTCTATATAACAGGTTTTCGATCATCCTGACTTCATGGTCCTGTTTGTCCTATTTTTTGGCTGCAGTCAACAAGTGGACGCAACACCTAAGGAAGTTAATCTGTTTCCGTTATTCTCTGACACTGAAGAAACTCCCAGGATCACGAGGATTACGAGGATCACGAGCGTCACGCAACCAGAAGTGAACCGCGACGCAGGAGCACAGAAGGAAATGGTCAGTGGCGGATCGTCATCGAACCAGGAAGAAATTACCAACAGCAAAAACATAACAACACGAATTTTTCCGCGGAAAGGAGTAAAACGCAATAATTGTATAAAGAAATTCGTTTATCGCGTAATTTATAATTATTTTTTCGCAATTCCAGTTTGCAAAAAACGCAAGGGCTGTCGAGAGAAATTCATGTCAGTGAACTTTTCAAACGGCGAGACTTCAGCAATAAGGTACGACTGTTACAAATGATATCAGGCTTGTTTTGACAGTATTTATTATTATATTTATTCTATAATACTGACGTGGGTGAATAAGTTAGAGAAAGAGGGTGGAACCTAACGCGCCATCACAGACCTTTACGAAATAGACACTGCAGAAGGCTATAACGTTTTAAACAGCAATATATCTATCCGTAAAGGAATGGAGATGTAAGAAACGAAAGTAAATAAAAACAGACTGGATCAACCAGTTAATAATAATGAAAAATTGCAATTATCGTATATAGTTAAACAGTGTGGCTACCACTGAGTTTCATTTTGACTACAGAGATTTTAAACACGTGTTCTGGTATAATTTACGATATTTTACTCTTTGTTCATTTACATTGTCTTACACGTGAGACGATCTGCTCAATTTTATGTTCATGTACTTTATGAGAAACATTGCTGTAGTTCGAATTGCAACTTTTAGTCTGGCTCAAATAAAACACTGCAGAAATCCGCACAAAAAAATAATAATGCCTTCTTTTTTCTCGTATTTTTGATGGTTGAACGCGCGGATAGAGTCGCGAGAGAACTGGATGCCAGAGCAAAACGGGAGGCTTGACGGGGCAGGAGGGGGGATCGAGAAAAATAGAAGGACTGTGGACATCTATAGAAAAAAGTGAATACCCCGTTTCTCTGTTAGGCTCGCTTCGCTCCCCTCCCTACCCCCACCCCCTTGTGCCTCGCGCTCGCTTCGCTCGCTTTTTCTTTCGCACGCATTAAAAAAAAATCGACAGATTGTGAACAGTCCACGCAACGGCTAAATTTCTTATTCTCTTTCACATGTCAACGACTCTTTACACCCAGTTCATCATAAAATCACAATTTAAAAGCTCAAAAACCAGCCTTGAAGTTCCATTCCACTTCTGCCAGAAATAGACGAGAAAAATAATATGTATCTCATTTTAAGAACAGCGCTCGCCCTAGGCCACGTAGTTGATAAAGTACTTTGCATACTTGACAACGAAACCAATTTCTGAAAGGGATAAGACAAATAGGTTACGTTTCTCTTTCATTTGCATTTCCACAAGTTGCCCGGCAATTTTAAAGGAGCCACGTCACTGTTTGCGCACCCTGGCCCTGAAGAGTTTAGCCTAAATTTTTCAAGCTCGTCGTTTGTAATCCGTGTTAATCTTCTCCATCCTTAACCATCCTTGTTCCTATATCTGTATATGGTTTATTATTGAGTTATTTTTTTGTAAAACAAAAAAACCTTATAGTCGGCATGTCAGGTGTATGTACTACATAGTTTTTGGGTGGTTGGACCGATGTATGTGTCTCAGACCAATGAGAAGCTTCTACGAACAACCAATCCAATTGCCGCTTGCAATAGCTGCAATGTCAGCAAGTATGTGCCGATTCTTGCTGACGCCAGCTGAACACTGCTTCGGCAATGTGGCAGAGAAAGTATCATCATTTGCCGGTGTTTCACGTGACGGCAATTGAAAATGTGAACTTGTATATATTTTTTTGGAGAAAAGGTGTTTTCGAATGAGAATTTTTACCGGGAGTACTGTGGAAATACCTGCAGTTGAAGTTTAAAGCTTAATGCTTTTTGCGAGTGGTCACAATGTAAGCGTATTTGTTACCACTTCTTTTACAATTTTTTTTAGTTTCTACACTGTCTAATCTTAAACTCTGCGAAGTCTCAGAGCGGTACGGAGGTTTTGAACTTTTTTAAGTCTAATGGCAACAGCTAGTTATGAATAAGACCACTGAGTTTTAAAACTTGTTTTTGTTGCAAGCAAATGTAACGAGCTCATTATATTTTTAGGTAAGCTTACAAATAGTAACTTGACACTCAGGGATGAGTGGTTGCAATAGAACTGATGAATCAGTGATTCTTCTTGTTATTTGTGTCTCTAGGGCATTTTGATATATAATTTGTTGCAAATATTTTAAAGTATTCCAATAAAGGGAATTTCACAACATTTATATGTGTCAGAGTTTTTCTAAAGTTTTAAATTTTAGTATGGAAAGTCTCCATGTGATGTGAATCTAACGATGACTCTGACACACCCGGCCTCCTAGTTCAATGTTGTGTAGGTGCTGTGATCTTAGAAATAAGAAACTCAACATTGTTTGGGAGGAAGGGAAGCGTTTCCAGGGCGACCGAAAACCAATCACATTGGAGGTTTTATTAAAGAACCAACCAAATTCTCGGTTAGAAAATGGGACGGTATGTTGTTAAAGCAGATTGCACAATTAACAGACGTAAATTTTGTGTCTCTCAGTTACCTTTTCTGTAAGTCTTTCAAGTCACCAAAAAGGCTCTCAGGTGTTGGGAAGGGTTATGTGACAAGGAAACGTCCCAAACTCTGCAGATTTCTTGTACTCTGGTTAAATTTTTTATATTTATTTTAGAGGTCTAGTTGCAATTGTTTCACCTTCAAAAGCGTCTTTTCGTTTAGATGGCTTTTAAAAGCAATAATAATTTTAAGTCGTCTCTTGGAAATTATGTCAAAACCAAAGAAACTATAATCAATCTGATCAATGCTGGCAACAGGAGAAGACCATGTTACTGCATTAAACTAGTTCTTGTTATAAAATGAGTCCATAAAAATTACCCTCCAATCTGCTTTTACCGTCAGCTACTATTACAGACTGCATAACTTAGCTGTCTTGCTGGGAAAAGCTCCACTGAAGTCCTTATAAACAAAGCCACCGATCGAATTGTCAAATTCAAACCTTGATAAAACTAGGCTTGATATTACACTTTCTAAGATAAAACAAATTCTTTTTTTTTTTTTGCTGTATATCGTAACCAAACTCGTTGGATTAACCTAATCACAATGCTGCTACTTCCAGAGGCTTTCAATTCACACAAAAAAAACAAAATTCATGCACGCCTTGCGTGCCTATGTTTATCTCTTTGGTGTTAATCTATCGTAGTAAACTACTATTTTTTTAGGTTTTCTTCAATTACAGTTGATTTTATACGTGGCTAAAATAACTCAAAATGCCGTGACTGAGCTTCTTTAAGAACCGCGCTTGGGCGGGATTTTTCATTGACTTCACTGAAGTGCAGGATTTAGTGTCATGTTTTTAAAATCCAACTTGCAACGTGTGTCATCATAAACTGCAATGTAATTGTTCCGAAAACGTACCATTCTGTTTGTATTTGAAAAAAGGAAAAAGTGTGGAAGTGAAATCGCGCAGTAGTGCAATCAGTAACTTTCTCCAAAGTTCTTGGGTGTCATTATTCTAAAGGAAAACTTGACCTTGGATTTTACCTAACTGTTGTTTTAAACGTCTTATGAAAATGTCACAAATTTACGAAAAATTCTCACTGACGAAGACGGCAAATGAGAAAAATATGGCTATGTAGAAATGCTCTTGTTTTACATATCGTTTCAGACCGAATTGCTGAACAACGAAATTAAAAACAACGTGAGTTTCGAAGCCGTAACGGAATTTAACTGCTGATTGAACAGGTCACGCCACTTATCTTTGAATCATTGATACGGTATTCTTTTAAAGGCTGTAAATTACGTACATCCTGTTGAAAGACCTCTTTTCTTATCCGCTCTCAGTTAGTCAAGCTAAATTATTTTTTTTTCTCGTTGTTTGGAAAGTGACTTTTGTTTTAACTGTGTTAAATGTTGACTACGTTTTTATGTTAAATTTGTCCCGAATCAACTTCCCCATGCATGAAGACACAAAGGAAACATTTCCGTAGTGCGTCATTGAATGAAGACCTTTAGTTGGTGATTAACCGTTCCTCGGTAGTACTAGTGATATTGAATCAGTAGAGTCCCAATTTAGCCTGGCCAGATTTTCTTCCACTGCATGAAACTTGGCATTATAGTTAGGATACGATGAAAAGCAATTTCATGTTCGGTTTCCTAAATTACAATTCCCATTGTTACTGCACGACATGAACTCAGATAAGACGTCATTAGCTTTGTCCATGCTTTAACTTAAAGTTGTTTGCAAAACAGGTTTTTCTTCCGACTGCTAAAAATAAACAAGCATCACAACGGGAAGAGTGAATATTAACTTCTCATTGTAATGTGAATTGGAAAATTTCTCTGTTTATGATTTCCTAGGTAAGTGCCTTAAAACACGTCACGAGGTCATTATAATATACATAAATGCAGTCTTCCGACGGCTAAAAATAGGCAAGCATCGTTAATGGCAGTGTTAAATATTAACTTTTCCTGATAATGCAAAATGAAAAATTCCTCCTTTAATCCCACGCTCTTTTAACAAAGTCAGTCTATTGCACAGGTATTAGAATGGCTCTTGTTGCAGATGTGCTGTGCAGGAAACATCCACTTGTGCAAAGCACACCTTTGGAAATTACACGAGTCTAAAGCAACTCTTTCAATCACTAGAACCAAAATTCAGTTTTCCTTGGAATTCATCACGGAAAAACACTTGCAGTTCGCTTGCAGTACAGAACAATGCACAAACACCTCAAACGAAACCTTTCTTCAGCGCTTCAAGATTTGTTCCGTTTCGAAAATATATTTATCATGACAATAGATTCTTTTGTTTGCAAAAAAAAAACTATGTACCACTAAGTATGTTTAGAACTTGCACCAATAAGTATGAAACGAACTCTGACAATCTATAAGAGGAATATTTTTAGCAAATTTGCTAATCTTTCTATTTTTTAAAAGTATATCAAGGGTTTTATATTGAAGGTTGAATCCGAAGAAAGTAAACCATCGTCGACTGGAGAGAATTTCAATTCAACGATATCTGTCCAAAGGAACGCAAAGAACTTCAAAATGGTCAATGCTCTAAAGCTGGTAAGATATTTCATTTTGCCTTGTTTCACTGGACTACGTTTTGTCCCCTTCCTAAGAAATAATTTTGTCACCGAGTGTTTCTTACTAGAGTGCTTACCTGAGTCGTGTTTTAACCAATGAGGGTTTATTAGCCAGACGTTTGGCAGACTTTTGTAGGGCTGTTGTGTTCTTGAATCAAATTCGAGGACTGACTAGTGACCGAGGTAGGTGATACGTGTATTGCCATCATAAAGCAAAATCGTCATTGCGAACTTTAATGTTAACACACCAACTTAATGGCGAAAAAGCCCTCCAGCTTATAGCGTTCAAAATTAGTTAAAAGAACATTAGAGAGTGAGTCAGACGGTACTTAAACTGAACTAGGTACAATTACATGTCAGCCAATTTTAGCTAAAACTTTTACCCAATTTTGTTTCCTCGCTGATTTGCTTTAGGTCGCCGATATTTTTACGCTCACTGGGTGCTTGGTGTTATTGTTTGGTTCCATTGGATATGTTGGCGCCAGACCTCAAAGCCCTAAGCCATCTTCTGTCACCTGCAGTACCATAACGGCAGAAATCGAAGCACAACAACAGTTTAATGTGACATGCAAGCCATGTACAGAAAGCGTCAGAACTGTCACTGTCTGTGGCATACCCTTTGTTTATCATGTTTGCAAGAAAACGCCGAAATGTGAACCGGAGCCGTACGCATTCGATTTTTCAAAGTGCGCGGGAAAGAATTTACGCTGCCTTTTTGCTACCGGTTGTAAAAGTGTATAAGTAGATGAATTTTTAAATGAATGTGAAGATGGCAGAATGACAACTATTGTAAGAAGCCAATGACGGCACAAATGAAAAATATTTATTAGAAACTAGGTTAAACATGTAAATCTGCACCAGATTACCTAGCAAGAAATAAATAATATACTATTCTGTAAGTGTATTTTTTTTCTTGGTATTTTCCTTCTTCTAGCTTCCTATTAAATTTTTATTAATAATATGAAGGAAGGAACACGGGGGTCTTACTTTTTGACTTACGATTGCCCATACTCCATCAGATTAAGTTAGGATTCCACTGTCCAAGTGTTATAAGAATTTTAAGCTTCATTTTTATAACTGATTGGCAAAAAACAAGAGGGCGAACATATAAAGTATAGTATAATTCGCGATGATTATCAATTAACAACGATTGTAAGGCCGCCAGTGACAACAATGAAGTCTGTACTAGAGCAGGTGTTTACAAAATGTCTTATAAATTATATAACAGTCCAGCAGCGCTTTTACAGTGCTATACTGATACAACCATTAAATCTATCCTGATCCTTGTTTCTTCCTAATATAAAAGAATTCCCTCTGGATCTAAAACAAAGGACAAACTCATCTAGATCTCTTTTTGACTACGAAGTCACTTAAAGTTTGGTTTGTGAATAAAATTGCTAATTCATCACAGAATCCTAATTATACCAGGGTGGCGCAGTTAATCGCCAATATAGATTATATTCAAACGAGGTGAGGGATATACATATATATATGAAAAAAATCTAACTGAAAAAACCCGATGTTTTCTAATGAGAGACCTTTCCTATTTCTTATCAATTTCGTACGAGTTTGTGTTGTGTTATCACTTTCGCCTCATACTCGCAGACCCAGGGACGGTTAGTCAGGATAGGTCACAGTAAACAGTAAACTTGATTGTTATAAGACGGTTACAAAATCCTTTGGAATTCTGATCTCTCATTGGGCTCAACATTCGCAATATTATCAATACATGGATCTTGATCATTTTTGAAATTTGTGCTCGTTACGTATTGATGTGTATCCCCTAAATTTTTCTTGTCACCCGTAACAAGTGTGGGAAGTCGATGACGATCGTATGATTACGAAACATAAACTGTATTTTTTCCTTGGTCCGGCAATGGCCTTAGTTTCCCTGTTTAATTTTGGCATTTGGACTGCTTTCTTTCAGTTGCCGAGCTAGCAAACTGGTGACGTCACTTCCTCGTTCATGCTAAAAGAAAATAATCAGATCCAAAGGCTTTTGTTCTTGGGCCATCGTAGTTTAACGAGGAATAAAACACAAATAGCGGTGATACACATATTAAACTTACGCATTTTAATAACTTGACGTTTCGTATGCTACGCAACATACATTTTCAAAAGTGGAATAAAGACCGTTACAATTTTTGAAAACCCCTTATTTACATTTCATATATAGCTTTCAAAAATTGTAACGGTCTTTATTCCACTTTTGAAAATGTATGTTGCGTAGCATACGAAACGTCAAGTTATTAAAATGCGTAAGTTTAATATGTTTATCACCGCTATTTGTGTTTTATTCCTCGTTAATCAGATCCACTTCCCGTTTCTTTGTCTAAAATTTTCCGTGCGCTAAGTTTGCATAAGAACTTTATCTATATGTATGTTTTAGATCATTTCTTAATTTCAACTGTATGTGGTTCCTTTTCTTCTAGTTAACTTGTTTTTTTAAAATTATTTCTTATTCCTTGACGATAATTAGTTCTGATAATGACTAGGGATAAACTGGAAAAGAGAGAGGAAAAAAAAATAACTCGAAGACAAATTAACGTCATATGGTTGACACCAAAATTACTACGATTATCAGTTGAGTAAGGCGGGACGAAAGTTTGGTCACCAAGTTTTAACGTAAAATCGTGTTGTTGTCACGGGCAACTTACCTCGTTTCCGTTGGTAACAATATCAACAGCCGTTGGTCGCCTGTCGCGTCGCCTACAATTTCGCGCGCTTTGCTGTCAATTGACGTCAAAGTTGCCAATGGATACGGAGCCAGTTGCTCGTGACAACAACACGATTTTTACGTTAAAACTTGGTGACCAAACTTTCGTCCGCCTTACTCAACTGATAATCGCAGTAACTGCAATTAAAATTGAAATTGTTTACTATAGACAGTAACAGTTGTGAGTCTTTCAGCGAACGAGTTACAGTGCACAGGGTTTTATTTTGCTAAGATTTCGACCTATTAGGTGACGTTTCCCTGTGCTGTTGAAGTATCTTGAGTTAAGTCTAGTTAACCAAAACGAACCAAACATAGAGCTAACAACAGAGTACTGAAAGTGTCGCAAGGATACACACGGAAAAAGTTCTCACTGATGGAAACAGAGCAAAGTAGTAAGATATTGCCATAAAAAGATGTTCTTACTCTACTCTTCATATCAAATCAGAATTTTTTTTCCACTGCATAAGCAAATGCAATGACGTATTCCTTTTCATAAAATAGCTTAACAGTGAATAAAATCCCCATTGTTACATGAAGTCAGGCTTCAAGACGTCATTAGATCTGCCCTTGTTCAAGTTATTTGTAAAACAGGTGTTTCTTCCGACTACTAAAGTTAGACAAGCATCGTAAAACGAAGTGGTAAAAATTAGCTTTCCCTGAAAAGTTAATATTTAATTTTAATGCAAATTTAAAAAACCCTCTTTTTATTATTTCATGATTATTCCGAGCTCAGCCTTTAATTTTTAAAGATCTTCAAATCAGGGGTCTAGACTCCTAAAGGCACCATTAAATTTGCTTTTTAATTGTTGTTTGTCATGGGTCTGAAACGCACGTTCTTTTCATAATTCAGCGAGTTAGCGGTGTAATCTATTGCACAGCTAGTATGGCTCGAGTTGCATATATGCTGTGGAAAAAAATACACATGTGCAAAGCACACCAATGTAAACTAAGCAACTCTTTCGATTACAAACTCCAAAATTTAGTTAAAGGTTTCCCTTATCACAAGAAGATGACAACCAGATTAAAATTCACTATAGCAGGAAACTTGGTGTTCGCCTGCAGTAAAGAACAATGCACAAACACCTCAAACGAAACCTATCTTCAGCGCTTCCAGATTTGTTCCGTTTCCAAAATATATTTATCATGACAATAGATTCTTTTGTTTGCAAACAAAAAAAACTATGTACCATTTAGTATGTTTACTTTGCACTAATTAGTATGACATGAACTCTGACTTATTGGGTCACGCCATTCAACGTTGAATTATTCAAAATACTTCACGGTTTTCTTTCAAAAGGTTATAAATTACGTATCATCTGGTTTATAAGGACTGAGATCTCTTTGTTTATTCCGATCTCACTTGGCGTTCTGTTCCTGATGTTTCTTTGTGTTAGTCAACGCTGTTTCGAGAGTGCCTTTTTGAATTAACTGTTAATTTTTTCATGCGGACTCATGCATGAAGTCATCAAGAAACACTCTTGAGTGCGCGTTGCAAATATATTAATTTAATGATAAACTCTTCCTGTATTAATACTGAATAATTGAGTTGCAATTTAGCCTGGCAAAATTTGCTTCACTGCTTGAAACTTGGCATTTGAGGTGGGATACGATCAATGCATTAACATGTTCTGTTTCCTAAATTAGAATTCCCATTGTTACTTCGCGACATGAACTCAGATAAGACGTCATTAGTTCTGAACTTGCCTCAAGTTATTTGTAAAATGAACGTTACTTCCAACTGCTAAAAATAAACAAGCATCGTAAAAGGAAGTGTTAAAGATTAACTTTCCCTGATAACGGAAATAAACTGGAAAAATCCTTCCGTTTGTAATTTCATGGGTGAGTGCCTTAAGGAAACCTCTCGAGCTCAGTTGTTTTACTTCAAGATTCGGCTGATATTTTTGTCTTGAAAGGCAGGATCTAGATTTGTTTCAGCATCATTAAAATTGCTCTTTAAGTCTTGATTGCCCTGGCTCTGAAACCCATGCTCTTTTCATAAGTCAGTGAGTTAAGAGTGAAATATGTTGCACAGCTAGATTGCTCTTCTTGCATATGTGCTGTACAAAAACATCCACAAGTGCAAAGCACACCCGTGCAAAGCAACTCTTTCCATTACTGAAAATATTATAATTCACTTGAAGGTTTCTCTCATCATGAGAAGATGACAGCCAGAATGGAATTCATCTTCAGCGCTTCCAGATTTGCTCCGTTTCGAAAATATATTTTTCATAACAATAGATAATTTTGAGTGTAAAGGGAAAAAAACATGCACCACTTGCTTTGTTCAAACTTTGCACCAATTAGTATGAAACGAAATCTGACTGTCTAAGAGAAATATATTTAGCGTATCTGTAACTCTATTTATTTTTAAAGTATTTTGAGCATATCAACGGTATATAAGGGCTTAATCTGAGGAAAGCAAACTATCCGTCAAGTTTAAAACCAATTTCGATTCAAAGATATTTGTTCAAAAGAACGCAAAGAACTTCAAAATGGTCAATCCTCTAAAACTGGTAAGATGTTCCATTTTATATTGTTTCACTGGAATTCTAATAGTTGTTTTTAAGTTTGAGACTTCTTCTCTGAATAGACGTAGTATCTTTTGTCGCCTTTCTTAGACGTGATTTTGTCTCCGTAGGTTTAATTTACTTAATATATTGCTTTTTGTGGGTCAGGTTATAAATCAGTAAGGTTTGTTGCATAATGTTAGTCCTCCAAGTCCTACATGTAGGTTGAATAAGAACGACTACCATCAATCAATCAATGCAATAACAGTCAGTAGAGATCAACTAAGATCTTTGAGACACTGTCTAGGTATGATTTATCAATTCGATTCAATGAAGCGCCTCGTCGACTCTCCTTAGTCCGATATGGTGGACATTCAATGAGAGGCCCGTTTTTCTGGTCAAAACTTAACCCATGTGATAGGAACGAACGACACTGAACACTTTTTCAAAAAATATTGGACAAAGAGACCTTACTGTTTTAATCGAGGGCACGTGCACAAAGTGTGTTATATGCACCACTCGATGAATTTATACATACATGCATATAGTCGCAAATACCTTTATCATGATTGTAATGGATTAATAATTTTACGTTCTTAACTTAGAACAATTTTAACACGTGTGCAAAAATTTATATCTATTATTCATTTATCTGTTCATTTATTTTCTTTTTATTTGAGTGTCCACAATTAGTTATGTGAGCTAATACTCCGACATTTACTTAAAGTTCAGTAATTCGATAATTCATTGTTTTTCTCGGGACTGATATTCAAGGAAATGTACGGTACCTTCGATACTAACGTTGTTTTCTGGGATCAAATTCGAGGACGTGTGATTAAGGGGTGGGGAGATAAGATGTGTTACCTCAGATAAAGCAATATCGTCATTTGATTACAAGCTTTGGAAAACAAAGGGTCTGTAGATGACACACCAACTTAATGGCAAAAGGACCCTTTGCAATGTCCAGCTTATAGCGTTGAAAATTAGTTAAAAGAATATTACAGAGTGATTTGGATGGTACTTGAATTAAATTGGATACACTTGCATGTCAACCAAAAGTAGCTAAGATCTTACCCAGTTGTGTTTCCTCCCTGATTTGCCTTAGGTCACCGATATTTTAATGCTCACTGGTTGGTTGGCTCTATTGTTTGGTTCCATTGAATATGTTGGTGCAACCTCTGGTACAACCCATGGAATCGTCAACTGCAGTACCATAAAAATCAAGGAAGAAAAAGCTTTCAATATGACGTGCAGCCCGTGTACAGAAAGTGTTAAACCTGTTATTGTATGCGGCCAACCCTTTTTTTCTCACGTTTGCAGAAATTCGCCGAACTGTATGGCGACAGGGTCCAAAATGGATGTTTCAAAGTGCGCAGGAAAAAATTTAATCTGCCCTTTTATTACCGGTTGTCAGCTTAGGACAGTGTGAAGATTGTGGAATAACAAGCAACAATATTTATAATGATTATGAAGACGCCAATGACAGCAGTAATGAATACGAGTTATTGAAAACTAAGTTAAACATGTAAGTCTGCACCAGATCAACTAGAGAAAATAAATCATGTACATTTCATAACTTTGGTGTTTTCTTAGTATTTTTCTTTTTCAAGCTTTCTATTACATTTTTATAGTACTCAGTAAATCTTAATCAATAGTAATAATAATAATAATAATAATAATAGTAGTAATAATAGTAATAATAGTAATAATAACAATAATAATAATTATAAGAACTTTATTTACTTATCAACGAGATTTAGCATTGCTGCTAATTGCGGACACCTAAAACAAACTACAATTATCAGGACTATGTGCAAATTAAATTTTTAAACATTATAATTATTTGCAAGATAAAAGTCTATCTATCAAAATAAAAATACCAAAGTGAATAAAATTACAAATAAAGTTAACTAAGAATGAAGAAATTAGTCAAGTTGAACACATATGACATTTGCATCCACTGATCGCTTCAATTAAAATGTTTAAACCCCTTTTCCTAATGTAATTTTTTAAATTCTTTAAACTGAAGGATTTAACATGATTGGGAAGTCTGGCCCAAAGTTTTGGACCCAAATACTACACTAAATGTTTTCCATAAGTCACTGTCTTGAATCTTGGGATCACAGAGTCTGCATTTCTCATATTAAAGTTGCTTTGTTGTCTTGAAAAAGATCGATTACACACTGTGGGCATAAGTTGTTCTTAACTTTAAAAATTAAAATTGTTATATCCTGGAGTCTTCGATTTAACAATCTGGACAATCTAGCAGGAGTCAGCAGTTTTTCATAACTTGAAGCTATGTCGCGGTAGATAACTCTATGTGTCTTTGTTGGATCCTCTCTGGTTTACCTGTATCACAGGCTTTGATGAAGTGCCATACACCAGATCAGTAAGGTAAATGTGGTAGAACTGCTGACTTATAAAGTTGAAGTTTGACTTTCTCTGGAATGAGATTTCTTAAGCGCATTATGACACGGACAATTCTCCCAGCCTAACCGTAATTGATTTAACAAGTTTTGTACTGGTTCAATAGTTCAAAAAGTCTTGTCGAGGCACTGAACAGGTACGAGAAGCAAGAAGAAGAAAAAAAAAGTTCTGTAGGTTAAATTATTAAACGTAAAAAGCTTGAAATTTAACCGTTAGCCGTAAAAGCCACTATCCCATTGAGGCCCTCGAACAATTGTTACCTATACCAAAGCCACGCTCTGGCCTTCCAGTACAATCAACAATAGATCGTTTTCACGTGACGTCATCACTTTCTAAAATCCAAAACTAAAGAACCACCAAAGTTTTTATCCTCGTCAGGCATAAGAGGCGGTATATTTATATCTGTTTAAAATTTTACAGCTCAATAACGTGCTTCGTTTGGAATCCAGAGCATTTTGAATTTCAGGGTTATGGAGGAGCGTGACATAAGGCTACGATCGAGTTCGTCGAAAAATATATACTTATCTCATGATCTTGAGCTTTTTTAGAAGTTCGAGCATTAGGAAAAGTGCTTATGTAAATGCTTGTTTGATCAGTACTGATAATCAGTCGCCTAGATAGCCAAAGAAAGTTCCAGATATTTACTCTATTTTCCGGCCGGTATGTTGGTGTACCACGGAGGTACACCAACATGGCGTTTTCATACTGGGCTCTGTAAATATCTGCGAAACATTTCGACGAATATCTGAAGTTTGGGGAAACGTACAGGCCTAAAACTTGGAGAAGTGTCTTATTTAGTTACCTTCTATAACATCATAATTTCATAGCTTTTTCCAAAGGATGGTTTTCGATTTTTTTTTTTTTTTTATTGCGTGACAGTGAAAACGATCTATTGTTATACCTCCCAACTCAAATACGTTATCCGATTGGAGGAGAAGGTGTCACATGCCATTGGTCAAAACTCAATAACTCCCTAGGGAAACAACAACTTGAACTTTTGACTCGCACGTGATCAGGTCGTGCACCTTGAAACGGCGGCAAATTTGTGTGCAGTCGGCCTAATGTCAAAAGCCTTTGAAGTCGGGCAACGTTTCTCACTAGAGAAGGCATTCAGTATAAGGGATTTATAATTCGGTAAAAACATGTCAGATTAAAAAAGGGAAAATTTGAACATTTTGTGTCTTCAAGCTTTTAATTTGGCTCCAAAACTGGGTCGCTCGCGATCGGCAACTCGCTCTTCGATCAATGTCGCCACTCGCCAAGTAGGAAAAAGTTGTGTCATTTACAACAAAATATGCTGCTCCTCGTCAATTCAAACCCAGAATTCAAGAGTTAAGCATTATGAGAAGCAAAAGAACGCAACTTAAGCATTGTATTTTTGTTAGCTGCGATGAAAAACACTGTTTAAAAATGTAAATTTCGTCTCAATCGTAAATTTTGTGTAAGTCGTAAATTTCGTTTAAGGGGTAAATTTCGTCTAACTATAAAGCATTGCGATAAGACAAAAGTTAAAACCATAACGGTTAAAAACTCTAAAAACTGTAAAAAAAACTCTAAAAAGCGACGACGTTTCGACGTTTACTCAACGTCATTTTCAAGTCTTGAAGACTTGAAAGTGACGTTGAGTAAACGTCGAAACGTCGTCGCTTTTTAGAGTTTTGACTGCTTTTAGAGTTTTTAACCGTTATAGTTTTAACTTTTGTCTTGTCTTTTACGTAAAGTTCGTCTAAATCGTAAATTACGTTTAAGTCGTAAATTCCGTCTAAGTCGTAAATTTCGTCTAAGTCGTGAATTTCGTCTAAGTCGTAAATTTCGTCTAAGGCGTAAATTTCATCTCAGGGGTAAATTGCGTCTAAAACGTAGATTTCGTTTAAATCGTAAATTTCGTCTACCACGTAATCTTCGTCAAACTTGTAAATTGCGACGTAGATTTCGTCTAAGTAGCCAATTTCGTTTAAATTCTAAATTGCGTCTACGGGGTATATTTCGTATTACAGGTAAATTTCGTCTAAGGGGTAACTTTCGTCTAAATCTTAAATTTTGTCTAAGTCGTAAATTTCATGAAACTCGTAAATTTCGTCTAAGGGGTAAATTTCGTCTAAGGCGTAAATTTGGTCTAAATCGTAAATTTCGTCTAAGGGGTAAATTTCGTTTAAGAGGTAAATTTTGCATAAGTCGTAAATTTCGTCTAAGTCGTAAATTTCGTGTAACGGGTAAATTGCATCTAAGACTTAGATTTCGTATTAGTCGTCAATTTCGTCTAAGTCGTAATTGTGTCTAAGGGATATATTTCGTATTACAGGTATATTTCGTCTAAGGGGTAAATTTCGTCTAAGTCGTAAACTTCATCTAAAGGGGTAAATTTCGTCTACGTCTTAAATTTCGTCTACGGGGTAAATTTCGTCTACGAGGTAAACTACGGCTAAGTCGTAAAGTTCGTCTGAGGGGTAAATTTCGTCTCAGACGTAAATGCGTCCAAGGGGTCAATGTCGTCTAAGATGTAAATTTCGTCTAAGTCGTAAATTCCGTCCACCTTGTAAATTTCGTGTAACGGGTAAGTTGCGTCCAAAACATAGATTTCGTCTAAGGGGTAAATTTCGTTTAAGAGGTAAATTACGTCTAAGTCGTAAAGTTCGTCTAAGGGGTAAATTTCGTCTCAGACGTAAAATGCGTCTAAGGGGTCAATTTCGTCTAAGTCATAAATTTCGTGTAAGTCGTAAATTTCGTCCACGGGGTAAATTTCGTCTATGTCGTAAATTTCGTCCACGTCGTAAATTTTTTCTAACTGGTAAATTTTGTCTAAGTCGTAAATTTTGTCTAAGTCGTAAATTTCATCTAAGGGGTTAATCTCGTCTAAGTGGTAAATTTCGTCTAAGGGGTTAATTTTGTCAAAGTCGTAAATTTCATCTAAGGGGTTAATTTCGTCAAAGTCGTAAATCTCGTCTAAGTCGTAAACTTTTGTCTACGTAGTAAATTTCGTCTAACGGGTAAATTGGGTCTAAGACAAACATTTCGTCGAAGTCGTAAATTATGTCTTAGAGGTAAATTTAGTCCAAGTCGTCAATTTCGTCTATGTCGTAAATTGCGTCTACGTCGTAAATTTCGTCTAACGAGTTAATTCCGTCTAAGACGTAGATTTCCTGAAAGTCGTAAATATCGTCTAAGAGGTAAATTTCGTCTAAGTGGTAAATTTCGTCTAAGTCGTAAATTTCATCCAAGGGGTAAATTTCGTCTAAGTCGTAAATATCGTCTAAGGGGTTAATTTTGTCTCAGACGTAAAATGCATCTAAGGGGTAAATCTTGTCTAAGAGGTAAATTTGCCCTAAGTCGTAAATTTTGTCTAGGGGGTAAATTTCGATTAAGTCGTGAATTTCATCTACGTCGTAAATTTTGCGTAACTGGTAAATTTTGTCTAAGTCGTAAATTTTCTCTAAGTCATAAATTTCATGCAAGGGGTTAATTCCGTCTAAGTCGTAAATTTCGTCTAAGTCGTCAATTTCGTCTAGGTCGTAAATTTCGTCTAAGGTCGTCAATTTCGTCTAACGAGTTAATTGCGTGTAAGACGTAAATTTGGTCTAAGTCGTAAATTTCGTCTGAGAGGTAAATTTCGTCTAAGTCGTATATTTCGTCTAAGTCGTAGATTTCATCTAAGGTGTTAATTTCGTCTAAGTGGTAAATTTCCTCTAAGTGGTAAATTTCGTCTAAGTCGGCAATTCTGTCTAAGTCGTCAATTTCGTCTAAGTCGTAAATTTCGTTTACGTGATAAATTTCGTGTAACGAATTAATTGCGTCTAAGACGTAGATTTCGTCTAAGTCATTAAAGTGCACCTAACCCCAAAATTTTTTTTTCGCTAAAACGAATCTAGACTTTATTCGAAGGATTTGGGCGAAGAAATTTTTGAATTTGGTTGAATCCTCGATTTTCTATGCCCTTTCAAAGTCGCACTTGAAGGTTTCACGACCGCGTTTTAGGGAGTCTGGGGCGGCGGTACCTGATGACGTCTACCCAGGAACCAAACACAATGGCGCCTCAGTCAACTCTCTGTATTTGCTCGAGAAAATGGAACACAAAACTAATCGTTCCGATGTATTTTGGGACTAAAACGTCCAAGTTTTGTCTCAGAATCATTTCTTTTTCGTCACTGGAGTCAGAGTTAAGTTTCGATTCGGAAGACTCCGAAATAAACTTCGATCGAGCACGTTCGACAACTGTGAACTCACTGCTTAGAGCTTTGAGAGCAATTTACAATATTTCAAGCGACGAAGGGGAAGACTTCTTTGCGGACGTGTTGCTTGTATATTAGGAATGGAAAGCTAGATACGAAGTGGAGGAGCAGGCAAACGAAAAGCAGGAAAGAAAACTCAAGGACTGCTTTGGATGGTAATTTCGTCAACTAAACATAAGATTCCCACGCGTGTTTATAGCCCGTTTACATCTGTCCTTAGCGAGAATGTATTTTATCAAGGTGTGATTGTTCTGTTAAATCCAGCTTGTGTTTTACTTTCAGTTGAATGCTTCATGTTTATAAGAGCAACGTACGTGTCGCAGTTTTCGAGACTTGATGACCTCCAAAACATTGGCTTCGATCGATTGAAAATCGTATTGTTTGGACCTGTATTTTTGAAGCTGCGGGAAGCAAGGCGGAAGGAAACATTTCATACAATTACCGATTTCACATTGTCACACGTTTTAAGTCGTAACTCCAAATAACCAATGTAAATTGTTCTCAAAGTTTGCAGCGAAATTCGTCGGATAAGCGAAAAGGATGTGTTCCCTAAGCGGTCCGCACATGTTACGCGGTCATATTTTCGACGCTATATCACAGAATCTTTGTCGCACTGCTGATTTCCAAACCTTCGAAAAACTCTGTGAGTCTAACAATTTTGTTATCATGTAATTCTAAAGGATTAATCTTCGACTTTTATCTAAATCGAAAGAGAAATAAGTGTTGGTTAGCGGCGTACAGTTGCGATCTATTTACATATCAGTATAACGCTTCTTGATCATGATCGGATGACACAACTTTGTATGTTACAAATACTGCGGGATTGGAAGATATAGGTTGTAGGTAGTATTTCTACAAATTGCTGGTTGGCTTTAAGCAGAAAATTTATGAAAATAGCGTTCGAAAGTCTGCGGAACAAATTCCAGTGAGAGTTCTTCAATGGTTCTCACAGATTCAGTTCGCTTGTTTCGGTTCGACAAAATCAACCATCGTTTACGTCTTTGTTGCACCATTAGCCGATCATCGTCAGTTAATTGTACAGTATATCTTTCTTTAAATCTGGAATATTGCTGCAACAGCCGATAGCACCTCTGGAAGGCGTTTCTGCGCACTTTTCGAATGTGTATTGCACCATCCTGAAGGAAATGAGAGGACGTGAGATATCCAACCTTCCTGGGTAGACGTCACAAGAGCCGCTAGACCCATTCTCCTCAAACTCGGTCGTGAAACAAAATGGCGGTGTTTTGGAGCTATTTTCGAGATTTCGTCGGGGCACAGAAAATCGAGGATTTAACGGAATCCAAAAATTTTTTCGCAGAACTATTTCAAATAACAAGGAGATTCGTTTGAGCGAAAAAAAATTTTTGGGGTTAGGTGCACTTTAATGAAAATGTTGTGTGAGTCGGAAATTTCCTTTAGGGGGTAAATTTCGTCTAACTCGTAAATTTCGTGTAAGGGGTAAATTTCGTCTCAGACGTAAGATCGGTCTAAGAGTTAAATTTCTTCTAGGGGGTAGATTTCGTCTAAGTCGTAAATTTCGTCTGAGAGGTAAAATGCGTCTAAGGGGTAATTTTCGTCTAAGAGGTAAATTTCGTCTAAGTCGTAAATTTCATCTAAGCGGTTAATTTTAGTCTAAGTCGTAAATTTCGTCTAAGTCGAAAATTCCGTCTAAGCGTCTACGTCGTAAATTTCGTCTAACGTGTAAATTGCGTCTAAGACGTAGATTTCGTCTAAGTGGTAAATTTCCTCTAGGGGGTAAGTTTCGTCTAAGTCGTAAATTCTAAGGGGTAAATTTCGTCTGAGACGTAAAACGCGTTTAAGGGGTAAATTTCGTCTAAGAGGTAAATTTCGTCGAAGTCTTAAATTTCGTCGAAGGGGTAAATTTCGTCTGAAACGTAAAATGCGTCTAAGGGGTTAATTTCGTCTCAGAGGTAAATTTTGTCTATGTTGTAAATTTCGTCTAAGGTGTAAATTTCGTCTCAGACGTAAAATGAGTCTAAAGTCGACAATTCCGTCTAAGTCGCAAATTTCGTCTAAGTCGCAAATTTCGTCAAAGGTGTAAATTTCGTCTCAGACGTAGAATTTCGTCTAAGAGGTAAAATGCGTCTAAGGGGTAATTTTCGTCTAAGAGGTAAATTTCGTCTAAGTCGTAAATTTCGTCAAAGGTGTAAATTTCGTCTCAGACGTAAAATTTCGTCTGAGAGGTAAAATGCGTCTAAGGGGTAATTTTCGTCTAAGAGGTAAATTTCGTCTAAGTCGAAAATTCCGTCTAAGCGTCTACGTCGTAAATTTCGTCTAACGTGTAAATTGCGTCTAAGACGTAGATTTCGTCTAAGTGGTAAATTTCCTCTAGGGGGTAAGTTTCGTCTAAGTCGTAAATTCTAAGGGGTAAATTTCGTCTGAGACGTAAAACGCGTTTAAGGGGTAAATTTCGTCTAAGAGGTAAATTTCGTCGAAGTCTTAAATTTCGTCGAAGGGGTAAATTTCGTCTGAAACGTAAAATGCGTCTAAGGGGTTAATTTCGTCTCAGAGGTAAATTTTGTCTATGTTGTAAATTTCGTCTAAGGTGTAAATTTCGTCTCAGACGTAAAATGAGTCTAAAGTCGACAATTCCGTCTAAGTCGCAAATTTCGTCTAAGTCGCAAATTTCGTCAAAGGTGTAAATTTCGTCTCAGACGTAGAATTTCGTCTAAGAGGTAAAATGCGTCTAAGGGGTAATTTTCGTCTAAGAGGTAAATTTCGTCTAAGTCGTAAATTTCGTCAAAGGTGTAAATTTCGTCTCAGACGTAAAATTTCGTCTGAGAGGTAAAATGCGTCTAAGGGGTAATTTTCGTCTAAGAGGTAAATTTCGTCTAAGTCGAAAATTCCGTCTAAGCGTCTACGTCGTAAATTTCGTCTAACGTGTAAATTGCGTCTAAGACGTAGATTTCGTCTAAGTGGTAAATTTCCTCTAGGGGGTAAGTTTCGTCTAAGTCGTAAATTCTAAGGGGTAAATTTCGTCTGAGACGTAAAACGCGTTTAAGGGGTAAATTTCGTCTAAGAGGTAAATTTCGTCGAAGGGGTAAATTTCTTCTGAAACGTAAAATGCGTCTAAGGGGTTAATTTCGTCTCAGAGGTAAATTTTGTCTATGTTGTAAATTCGTCTAAGACGTAAATTTCATCTACGGGGTAAATTTCGTCTAAGAGGTAAATTTCGTCTACGGGGTAAATTTCGTCTAACTCGTAAATTTCGTCTAAGTCGCAATTTTTGTCTAACATTTAACTTTTGTCTAAGTCATAAATTTTGTCTAAGCCGTAAATTTCGTCTCACTGGTAAATTGCGTCTAAGTAATAATTTCGTCCACGGGGTAAATTTCTTGTAACTCGTAAAATTTCGTCAAGGTCGCAAATTTTGTCTAAGAGGTAAATTTCGTGAAGGTCATAAATTTTGTCTAAGGAATAAATTTCGTCTATTAAAGATGGTAATTTCGTCTAAGTCGTAAATTTTGTCTAACTGGTAAATTTCGTCTTAGTCGCAACTTTGGTCTAACAGGTAAATTTCGTTTAAGTGGTAAACTTCGTCTAAGTCGTAAATTTCGTCTACGGGATAAATTTCATCTAAGTCGTCAATTTAGTCTAACTCGTAAATTTCGTCTAAGTCGCAAATTTTGTTTAACATTTAACTTTTGTCTAAGTCGTAAATCTCGTCTAAGTCGTAAATTTCGTCTAAGGCGTAAATTTGGTCTCACGAGTAAATTGCGTCTAAGACGTAGATTTCGTGTAAGTCGTAAATTTCGTCTAAAAGGCAAATTTCGTCTACGTCTTAAATTTCCTGTAAGTCGTAAATTTCGTCTAAGGGGTAATTTTCGTCTAAGAGGTAAATTTCGTCTAATTCGTAAATTTTGTCGATATCGTGTCGTTTCGGTAGGACTGCTCGGTTTGATTGCCGCTCGTACTGCAAGCACAGTCACCGTAGGCATCAGCCAAATAACTTTTTGGCAGTTTTTTTCTATTTTTGAGTCGGGAGGTATAAGAAAACACTTAATGACTGGTCCCTCGGTCCCTCAGTAAAATTGCTGTTGAATGATCGTTTGTCTTGTCTCTGAAACTTGCGTTCTTTTCAATAGTCAGCACAGTTAGTCAGCGGTGTAAAAGGTTAATATACGAAGAGCTTGGTTCAAGTTGCATAAGTCTTATGCAAAAATGGCCACCTGCGCAAAACACTTCTTTCGATTATTGAAACAGCGTCATAAAATAAAACAGCACCATAAAATACTACAGTAAAAATAACTGGTTTTGCAGACTAACATACATGCTTAACTTTGTCTCTAATAAATATTGATTTTCAGTGCTGTTAATATTGGCCACTTTCCTAGCGCAATCGTTTTAAACTATATTATCGTACTCAGTAATTTTTTTTATAGCGTTCGGGTATCATCGTTCTCATGGCAAACTACACTCTGGTTTTCATGTAACTGTCGGTTTCAAAGCTTTTTGTGGAAATGTCAAAACGGTGAAAAAAAATCGCACAGATAAAACACGGCAAGTGAGTGAGATAAACAAATTTACGTACATGTTCCCTACATCACTGATTATATCAGACGGAGTTTATCAACCAATAATTATTGAGCCATGAAATTAGGAGCAACGTGAGTTTCGAAGCCGTAACGGAAGACTTAAACAGCTGTTCAATGCTGAAGCAAGTCGCGCCAGTCATCGCTGAATCATTTAAATCATTTTAAGACTGGAAATAACGTAACATGTGGTTAAAAAGGAACTAAAACCTACTTTCTTATTCCGGTATCACTACGCGCTGTGCTTCGGACAGTTTTCTTGTGTTAGTCAGGCTGAAAAGTTGTTTGGAAAGTGTTTTCTGGAATTAACTGTCTTTTACGTGTCTTTTTTTTATAGCGTTGCGTTGGTCCCAAATTGAGTTCCTCATGCATGAAGTCAAAAAGAGACATTTTTGAGTTTGCATTGGAATTAACTAAGTTAATGATTAACATTTCCTGTTATGGTATTGTGCCTCGATTTAGCCTGACAATCTTTTTTGTTGCTGCTTGAACCTTAAAAATATGTTCCGTTTCCTAAATTAAAGTTCCCATTGTTACTTTAACTCAGGCCATAAGATTAGCTCTAGCCTTGATTTATACAGTTTGTAAAACAGGTCTTTCAGCCGACTGCTAAAAATAAACAAGTATCAAACCAGGAAGAGTTAAACATTAACTTTCGTTCATAATGCTAAGGAAAAATCACTTCGCTTATTATTCCATTGGTACATGCCTCAAAGAAACCTCAAAAGCTCTTATAACAAAAACATTAAGTTCTGCAGATATGCAATTTGGAGAGATATATCTATATAAAGTAATAAATACAAACTTAGATTCATTAGTATATGGAAAAATTGCTTTTTTAGCCTTAATTAAAAGAAAGCAGCATTTAATTTTCAATAAGCGGGGTTTATTCTTATCTTCAAATAAGAGGTGTAAACTTCTTTCTGCGCATTGAAAACCTGTTTTTAATTGTTGTTTGTCGCAGCTCTAGAACCCATGCTCTTTACACAAGTCCACGAGTCAGAGGTGTAATCTATAGCACATGTTGATGGGCTCGAATGGCATAATTATGCCTTGTGCAAAATAGCATCCACGCTAGCAAAACATCTCTCTCGATTACTGAAAAATATTTCATCACTCAAAAATATTTGAAAAGGACAACCAGAATGGAATTCATTATAGAAGGACACTTGTTTGCCTGCTACGCTGAAGAACAATGCATAGACACCTCAAAGGAACACAACCACGTCACCTCTGCATCGCTTCCAGATCTGTTCCGTTTCAAATCATACGTTTTGTTTTAGGCGGAACGCTAACATGACAATAGAATGAATGGAAACCTAAGCGAAATATTTTTACAATCATGGTATTTTTAATATTTTTAGCATATCAAGTGTATATAAAGGAGAAAGCAAACTATCCGTCAAGTTAAAAGCTGCAATTTCGTTTAAAAGATATCTGTTTACGGGACACATGAATTACAAAATGGTCAACAATCTAAAACTGGTAAGATGTTCCGTTTGATCGCGTTAATTTTTCAGACGTAAATACTGAGGTATGGGGGCAAATTTCACTCCTTTACACCTTGCTACTATTGAAAAATAGTTCATAGAATATTGCAGTGTGATTTAGACGCTACTTAACTTAAACTGGCTACCACTGCGTGTTAGAAAAAAATCTTACCGAAATGTTTTTCCCCATTGATGTGCTTTAGGTCACCGATATTTTAACGCTCACTGGGTGGTTGGTACTATTGTCTTGTTCTATTGGATATGTTGGCGCCAGACCTCAAAGCCCTTGGCCATCTTCCGTCACCTGCACTACCATAACGGCAGAAATCGAAGCACAACAACAGTTCAATGTGACGTGCAACCCATGTACAGAAAGCGTCAGAACTGTCACTGTCTGTGGCATACCTTTCATTTATCATGTTTGCAAAAACACGCTGAAATGTGGACCGGCGACACCGTCCCAACTGGATTTTTCAAAGTGCGCGGGAAGGAATTTACGTTGCCTTTTCGCTTCCGGTTGTAAAAGTGTATAAGTGGATGACTTAAGTGAAGAATGTGAAGATAGTAAAATAACAACCGGTATTATTTATAACGACTGTGAAGCTGCCAATGACAGTTATTGGACACTAAAGTCCTTATAAACAAAGCCACAGATCGAATTGTCAAATTCAAACCTTGATAAAACTAGGCTTGATATTACACTTTCTAAGATAAAACAAATTCTTTTTTTTTTTTGCTGTATATCGTAACCAAACTCGTTGGATTAACCTAATCACAATGCTGCTACTTCCAGAGGCTTTCAATTCACACACACAAAAAACAAAATTCATGCACGCCTTGCGTGCCTATGTTTATCTCTTTGGTGTTAATCTATCGTAGTAAACTACTATTTTTTTAGGTTTTCTTCAATCACAGTTGATTTTATACGTGGCTAAAATAACTCAAAATGTCGTGACTGAGCTTCTTTAAGAACCGCGCTTGGGCGGGATTTTTCATTGACTTCACTGAAGTGCAGGATTTAGTGTCATGTTTTTAAAATCCAACTTGCAACGTGTGCCATCATAAACTGCAATGTAATTGTTCCGAGAACGTACCATTCTGTTTGTATTTGAAAAAAGGAAAAAGTGTGGAAGTGAAATCGCGCAGTAGTGCAATCAGTAACTTTCTCCAAAGTTCTTGGGTGTCATTATTCTAAAGGAAAACTTGACCTTGGATTTTACCTAACTGTTGTTTTAAACGTCTTATGAAAATGTCACAAATTTACGAAAAATTCTCACTGACGAAGACGGCAAATGAGAAAAATATGGCTATGTAGAAATGCTCTTGTTTTACATATCGTTTCAGACCGAATTGCTGAACAATGAAATTAAAAACAACGTGAGTTTCGAAGCCGTAACGGAATTTAACTGCTGATTGAACAGGTCACGCCACTTATCTTTGAATCATTGATACGGTATTCTTTTAAAGGCTGTAAATTACGTACATCCTGTTGAAAGACCTCTTTTCTTATCCGCTCTCAGTTAGTCAAGCTAAATTATTTTTTTTTCTCGTTGTTTGGAAAGTGACTTTTGTTTTAACTGTGTTAAATGTTGACTACGTTTTTATGTTAAATTTGTCCCGAATCAACTTCCCCATGCATGAAGACACAAAGGAAACATTTCCGTAGTGCGTCATTGAATGAAGACCTTTAGTTGGTGATTAACCGTTCCTCGGTAGTACTAGTGATATTGAATCAGTAGAGTCCCAATTTAGCCTGGCCAGATTTTCTTCCACTGCATGAAACTTGGCATTATAGTTAGGATACGATGAAAAGCAATTTCATGTTCGGTTTCCTAAATTACAATTCCCATTGTTACTGCACGACATGAACTCAGATAAGACGTCATTAGTTTTGTCCATGCTTTAACTTAAAGTTGTTTGCAAAACAGGTTTCTCTTCCGACTGCTAAAAATAAGCAAGCATCACAACGGGAAGAGTGAATATTAACTTCTCATTGTAATGTAAATTCAAAATTTCTCTGTTTATGATTTCCTAGGTAAGTGCCTTAAAACACCTCACGAGGTCATTATAATATACATAAATGCAGTCTTCCGACGGCTAAAAATAGGCAAGCATCGTTAATGGCAGTGTTAAATATTAACTTTTCCTGATAATGCAAAATGAAAAATTTCTCCGTTAATCCCACGCTCTTTTAACAAAGTCAGTCTATTGCACAGGTATTAGAATGGCTCTTGTTGCAGATGTGCTGTGCAGGAAACATCCACTTGTGCAAAGCACACCTTTGGAAATTACACGAGTGCAAAGCAACTCTTTCAATCACTAGAACCAAAATTCAGTTTTCCTTGGAATTCATCACGGAAGAACACTTGCAGTTCGCTTGCAGTACAGAACAATGCACAAACACCTCAAACGAAACCTTTCTTCAGCGCTTCAAGATTTGTTCCGTTTCGAAAATATATTTATCATGACAATAGATTCTTTTGTTCGCAAAAAAAAAACTATGTACCACTAAGTATGTTTAGAACTTGCACCAATAAGTATGAAACGAACTCTGACAATCTATAAGAGGAATATTTTTAGCAAATTTGCTAATCTTTCTATTTTTTAAAAGTATATCAAGGGTTTTATATTGAAGGTTGAATCCGAAGAAAGTAAACCATCGTCGACTGGAGAGAATTTCAATTCAACGATATCTGTCCAAAGGAACGCAAAGAACTTCAAAATGGTCAATGCTCTAAAGCTGGTAAGATATTTCATTTTGTCTTGTTTCACTGGACTACGTTTTGTCCCCTTCCTAAGAAATAATTTTGTCACCGAGTGTTTCTTACTTAAGTGCTTACCTGAGTCGTGTTTTAATCAATGAGGGTTTATTAGCCAGACGTTTGGCAGACTTTTGTAGGGCTGTTGTGTTCTTGAATCAAATTCGAGGACTGACTAGTGACCGAGGTAGGGGATACGTGTGTTACCATCATAAAGCAAAATCGTCATTGCGAACTTTAATGTTAACACACCAACTTAATGGCGAAAAAGCCCTCCAGCTTATAGCGTTCAAAATTAGTTAAAAGAACATTAGAGAGTGAGTCAGACGGTACTTAAACTGAACTAGGTACAATTACATGTCAGCCAATTTTAGCTAAAACTTTTACCCAATTTTGTTTCCTCGCTGATTTGCTTTAGGTCGCCGATATTTTTACGCTCACTGGGTGCTTGGTGTTATTGTTTGGTTCCATTGGATATGTTGGCGCCAGACCTCAAAGCCCTAAGCCATCTTCTGTCACCTGCAGTACCATAACGGCAGAAATCGAAGCACAACAACAGTTTAATGTGACATGCAAGCCATGTACAGAAAGCGTCAGAACTGTCACTGTCTGTGGCATACCCTTTGTTTATCATGTTTGCAAGAAAACGCCGAAATGTGAACCGGAGCCGTACGCATTCGATTTTTCAAAGTGCGCGGGAAAGAATTTACGCTGCCTTTTTGCTACCGGTTGTAAAAGTGTATAAGCAGATGAATTTTTAAATGAATGTGAAGATGGCAGAATGACAACTATTGTAAGAAGCCAATGACGGCACAAATGAAAAATATTTATTAGAAACTAGGTTAAACATGTAAATCTGCACCAGATTACCTAGCAAGAAATAAATAATATACTATTCTGTAAGTGTATTTTTTTTTCTTGGTATTTTCCTTCTTCTACCTTCCTATTAAATTTTTATTAATAATATGAAGGAAGGAACACGGGGGTCTTATTTTTTGACTTACGATTGCCCATACTCCATCAGATTAAGTTAGGATTCCACTGTCCAAGTGTTATAAGAATTTTAAGCTTCATTTTTATAACTGATTGGCAAAAAACAAGAGGGCGAACATATAAAGTATAGTATAATTTGCAATGATTATCAATTAACAACGATTGTAAGGCCGCCAGTGACAACAATGAAGTCTGTACTAGAGCAGGTGTTTACAAAATGTCTTATAAATTATATAACAGTCCAGCAGCGCTTTTACAGTGCTATACTGATACAACCATTAAATCTATCCTGATCCTTGTTTCTTCCTAATATGAAAGAATTCCCTCTGGATCTAAAACAAAGGACAAACTCATCTAGATCTCTTTTTGACTACGAAGTCACTTAAAGTTTGGTTTGTGAATAAAATTGCTAATTCATCACAGAATCCTAATTATACCAGGGTGGCGCAGTTAATCGCCAATATAGATTATATTCAAACGAGGTGAGGGATATACATATATATATGAGAAACATCTAACTGAAAAACCCGATGTTTTCTAATGAGAGACCTTTCCTATTTCTTATCAATTTCGTACGAGTTTGTGTTGTGTTATCACTTTCGCTTCATACTCGCATACCCAGGGACGGTTAGTCAGGATAGGTCACAATAAGCAGTAAACTTGATTGTTATAAGACGGTTACAAAATCCTTTGGAATTCTGATCTCTCATTGGGCTCAACATTCGCAATATTATCAATACATGGATCTTGATCATTTTTGAAATTTGTGCTCGTTACGTATTGATGTGTATACCCTAAATTTTTCTTGTCACCCGTAAAGAGTGTGGGAAGTCGATGACGATCGTTTGATTACGAAACATAAACTATATTTTTTCCTTGGTCCGGCAATGGCCTTAGTTTCCCTGTTTAATTTTGGCATTTGGACTGCTTTCTTTCAATTGCCGAGCTAGCAAACTGGTGACGTCACTTCCTCGTTCATGCTAAAAGAAAATAATCAGATCCACTTCCCGTTTCTTTGTCTAAAATTTTCCGTGCGCTAAGTTTGCATAAGAACTTTATCTATATATATGTTTTAGATCATTTCTTAATTTCAACTATATGTGGTTCCTTTTCTTCTAGTTAACTTGTTTTTGTAAATTATTTCTTATTCCTTGACGATAATTAGTTCTGATAATGACTAGGGATAAACTAGAAAAAAGAGAGGAAAAAAAAAAAACTCGAAGACAAATTAACGTCATATAGTTGACACCAAAATTAACTGCAATTAATGATCCTCTTTCGAGGCTTGGTCTGAGCTTCCACTAACGATACTACATTTAGGAAATAACACACTGGCTGTGGGCAAAATTTGGTTGGCAGGGAAGGACGACTGGGGAGTAGGGGCCCAGGAAGGGGGCCCTCCTGGGGGAGTACAGATCGGGTGGTAACGGGGGTAGCCACCCTGGAATAAAAGTTCCAGACCTGCCTCCAGGGGTGAGGCCCATATCCCACAGTCCCGGGGGACTGAGGGAACCAGGAGGGGGAGCCCCTCCTGGGGGGAGTACAGATCAGGTGGTACCGGGGGTAGCCACCTTGGAATAGGTAATTTCTCCGGACCTGTCTCCAGTGGGCTAGAGCCTTACTGTGGGGTAAAGTGCAGCTAATGGGTGCACTTCCCTGCCACCGTCCTTTAATAACAAACAACAGAAAGTCACCAAAATACAGTCTCTGTTCATTGCATCCTGAATGGTAAGGTCTAAGGCTTGCTAGGAGACAGATAACCCTAGCCTATAGCCATTAATGGTATAATTATTATTATTATTATTATTATTATTATTATTATTTTATACTAAGCAAATGATATCATAAGTATATATGGATAAATGTTTTTCTAAAAGTAGCGGAATAGTAATGTTCAGTATCTATACACAACATTCTGAATTGTAGTGTCAAAGCTTGCCGCCATTTTTTTTTTTTTTTTTTTTTGGGAAAGACAGATTATTAGCCTTATTCATGGTGAACATTTCTATAGATCTAAATGATTTTGTTTATTCGCTTGAAGATGGTCCTAAAGCGTAGTATCAGGGGTTCAGATGTGTAGAGCAAGGGTCCCAGTCATGGGAGGGTGGGAGGGTAAAAGAAAAATCAGTGGCGAAGGATCGGCACAGACGAGAAGACTGAATACAACGAGGAGCGTGTGCTTGACTAGAGGTCAGGGGCATGAGGTGGACATGTGAGAGCATTGACTGGAACCATTGATACACTGTCTTTTACAGATGTAGATAAAAGTGGCTTTACTTAGGAAATGAAAGGTTTGTTGTGATATCCCAAGGGGGTGATTGTTTTCAACTGGGAATCCCTGATGGACTTTGAGACCAGGAATTGGTGGCATGTTACCTATGTTACTGGGATTTACTTATGAGCATGACACGAGGTTCATAGTGTTACATGTCTCTGAAATAAAGTGTTACAATGCAGAATGTGTGTGCCTGACTTTGAGATATTGTCTCTCAGGTCTCATTAACATCAGTTTATGGATGCCATAAACTTAAACTTAAAACTAAAATTGTTTACTATAGACAGTAACAGTTGTGAGTCTTTCAGTGAACGAGTTACACTGCACAGGGTTTTATTTTGCTAAGATTTCGACCTATAAGGTGACGTTTCCCTGTGCTGTTGAACTATCTTGAGTTAAGTCTAGTTAACCAAAACGAACCAAACGTAGAGCTAACAACAGAGTACTGAAAGTGTCGCAAGGATACACACGGAAAAAGTTCTCACTGATGGAAACAGAGCAGAGTAGTAAGATATTGCCATAAAAAGATGTTCTTACTCTACTCTTCATATCAAATCAGAATTTTTTTCCACTGCAAAAGCAAATGCAATGACGTATTCCTTTTCATAAAATAGCTTAACACTGAATAAAATCCCCATTGTTACATGAAGTCAGGCTTTAAGACGTCATTAGATCTGCCCTTGTTCAAGTTATTTGTAAAACAAGTGTTTCTTCCGACTACTAAAGTTAGACAAGCATCGTAAAAGGAAGTGGTAAAAATTAGCTTTCCCTGAAAAGTTAATATTTAATTTTAATGCAAATTTAAAAAACCCTCTTTTTATTATTTCATGATTATTCCGAGCTCAGCCTTTAATTTTTAAAGATCTTCAAATGAAGGGTCTAGACTCCTAAAGGCACCATTAAATTTGCTTTTTAATTGTTGTTTGTCATGGGTCTGAAACGCACGTTCTTTTCATAATTCAGCGAGTTAGCGGTGTAATCTATTGCACAGCTAGTATGGCTCGAGTTGCATATATGCTGTGGAAAAAAATACACATGTGCAAAGCACACCAATGTAAACTAAGCAACCCTTTCGATTACAAACTCCAAAATTTAGTTAAAGGTTTCCCTTATCACAAGAAGATGACAACCAGATTAAAATTCACTATAGCAGGAAACTTGGTGTTCGCCTGCAGTAAAGAACAATGCACAAACACCTCAAGCGAAACCTATCTTCAGCGCTTCCAGATTTGTTCCGTTTCCAAAATATATTTATCATGACAATAGATTCTTTTGTTTGCAAACAAAAAAAACTATGTACCATTTAGTATGTTTACTTTGCACTAATTAGTATGACATGAACTCTGACTTATTGGGTCACGCCATTCAACGTTGAATTATTCAAAATACTTCACGGTTTTCTTTCAAAAGGTTATAAATTACGTATCATCTGGTTTATAAGGACTGAGACCTCTTTGTTTATTCCGATCTCACTTGGCGTTCTGTTCCTGATGTTTCTTTGTGTTAGTTTCGAGAGTGCCTTTTTGAATTAACTGTTAATTTTTTCATGCGGACTCATGCATGAAGTCATCAAGAAACACTCTTGAGTGCGCGTTGCAAATATATTAATTTAATGATAAACTCTTCCTGTATTAATACTGAATAATTGAGTTGCAATTTAGCCTGGCAAAATTTGCTTCACTGCTTGAAACTTGGCATTTTAGGTGTGTTACGATGAATGCATTAACATGTTCTGTTTCCTAAATTAGAATTCCCATTGTTACTTCGCGACATGAACTCAGATAAGACGTCATTAGTTCTGAACTTGCCTCAAGTTATTTGTAAAATGAACGTTACTTCCAACTGCTAAAAATAAACAAGCATCGTAAAAGGAAGTGTTAAAGATTAACTTTCCCTGATAACGGAAATAAACTGGAAAAATCCTTCCGTTTGTAATTTCATGGGTGAGTGCCTTAAGGACACCTCTCGAGCTCAGTTGTTTTACTTCAAGATTCGGCTGATATTTTTGTCTTCAAAGGCAGGATCTAGATTTGTTTCAGCATCATTAAAATTGCTCTTTAAGTCTTGATTGCCCTGGCTCTGAAACCCATGCTCTTTTCATAAGTCAGTGAGTTAAGAGTGAAATATGTTGCACAGCTAGAATGCTCTTCTTGCATATGTGCTGTACAAAAACATCCACAAGTGCAAAGCACACCTGTGCAAAGCAACTCATTCCATTACTGAAAATATTGTAATTCACTTGAAGGTTTCTCTCATCATGAGAAGATGACAGCCAGAATGGAATTCATCTTCAGCGCTTCCAGATTTGCTCCGTTTCGAAAATATGTTTTTCATAACAATAGATAATTTTGAGTGTAAAGGGAAAAAAACATGCACCACTTGCTTTGTTCAAACTTTGCACCAATTAGTATGAAACGAAATCTGACTGTCTAAGAGAAATATATTTAGCGTATCTGTAACTCTATTGATTTTTAAAGTATTTTCAGCATATCAACGGTATATAAAGGCTTAATCTGAGGAAAGCAAACTATCCGTCAAGTTTAAAACCAATTTCGATTCAAAGATATTTGTTCAAAAGAACGCAAAGAACTTCAAAATGGTCAATCCTCTAAAACTGGTAAGATGTTCCATTTTATATTGTTTCACTGGAATTCTAATAGTTGTTTTTAAGTTTGAGACTTCTTCTCTGAATAGACGTAGTATCTTTTTCGCCTTTCTTAGACGTGATTTTGTCTCCGTAGGTTTAACTTACCTAATATATTGCTTTTTGTGGGTCAGGTTATAAATCAGTAAGGTTTGTTGCATAATGTTAGTCCTCCAAGTCCTACATGTAGGTTGAATAAGAACGACTACCATCAATCAATCAATGCAATAACAGTCAGTAGAGATCAACTAAGATCTTTGAGACACTGTCTAGGTATGATTTATCAATTCGATTCAATGAAGCGCCTCGTCGACTCTCCTTAGTCCGATATGGTGGACATTCAATGAGAAGCCCGTTTTTCTGGTCAAAACTTAACCCATGTGATAGGAACGAACGACACTGAACACTTTTTCAAAAAATATTGGACAAAGAGACCTTACTGTTTTAATCGAGGGCACGTGCACAAAGTGTGTTATATGCACCACTCGATGAATTTATACATACATGCATATAGTCGCAAATACCTTTATCATGATTGTAATGGATTAATAATTTTACGTTCTTACCTTAGAACAATTTTAACACGTGTGCAAAAATTTATATCTATTATTCATTTATCTGTTCATTTATTTTCTTTTTATTTGAGTGTCCACAATTAGTTATGTGAGCTAATACTCCGACATTTACTTAAAGTTCAGTAATTCGATAATTCATTGTTTTTCTCGGGACTGATATTCAAGGAAATGTACGGTACCTTCGATACTAACGTTGTTTTCTTGGATCAAATTCGAGGACGTGTGATTAAGGGGTGGGGAGATAAGATGTGTTACCTCAGATAAAGCAATATCGTCATTTGATTACAAGCTTTGGAAAGCAAAGGGTCTGTAGATGACACACCAACTTAATGGCAAAAGGACCCTTTGCAATGTCCAGCTTATAGCGTTGAAAATTAGTTAAAAGAATATTACAGAGTGATTTGGATGGTACTTGAATTAAATTGGATACACTTGCATGTCAACCAAAAGTAGCTAAGATCTTACCCAGTTGTGTTTCCTCCCTGATTTGCCTTAGGTCACCGATATTTTAATGCTCACTGGTTGGTTGGCTCTATTGTTTGGTTCCATTGGATATGTTGGTGCAAGACCTTCCTCTGGTACAGCACATGGAATCGTCACCTGCAGTACCATAAAAATCAAAGAAGAAAAAGCTTTCAACATGACGTGCAGCCCGTGTACAGAAAGTGTTAAACCTGTTATCGTATGCGGCCAACCCTTTTTTTCTCACGTTTGCAGAAATTCGCCGAACTGTATGGCGACAGGGTCCAAAATGGATGTTTCAAAGTGCGCAGGAAAAAATTTAATCTGCCCTTTTATTACCGGTTGTCAGCTTAGGACAGTGTGAAGATTGTGGAATAACAAGCAGCAATATTTATAACGATTATGAAGACGCCAATGACAGCAGTAATGAATACGAGTTATTGAAAACTAAGTTAAACATGTAAGTCTGCACCGGATCAACTAGAGAAAATAAATCATGTACATTTCATAACTTTGGTGTTTTCTTAGTATTTTTCTTTTTCAAGCTTTCTATTACATTTTTATATTACTCAGTAAATCTTAATCAATAGTCATAATAATAATAATAATAGTAATAATAGTAATAATAACAATAATAATAATTATAATAACTTTATTTACTTATCAACGAGATTTAGCATTGCTGCTAATTGCGGACACCTAAAACAAACTACAATTATCAGGACTATGTGCAAATTAAAGTTTTAAACATTATAATTATTTGCAAGATAAAAGTCTATCTATCAAAATAAAAATACCAAAGTGAATAAAATTACAAATAAAGTTAACTAAGAATGAAGAATTTAGTCAAGTTGAACACATATGACATTTGCATCCACTGATCGCTTCAATTAAAATGTTTAAACCCCTTTTCCTAATGTAATTTTTTAAATTCTTTAAACTGAAGGATTTAACATGATTGGGAAGTCTGGCCCAAAGTTGTGGACCCAAATACTACACTAAATGTTTTCCATAAGTCACTGTCTTGAATCTTGGGATCACAGAGTCTGCATTTCTCATATTAAATTTGCTTTGTTGTCTTGAAAAAGATCGATTACACACTGTGGGCATAAGTTGTTCTTAACTTTAAAAATTAAAATTGTTATATCCTGGAGTCTTCGATTTAACAATCTGGACAATCTAGCAGGAGTCAGCAGTTTTTCATAACTTGAAGCTGTGTCGCGGTAGCTCTATGTGCCTTTGTTGGATCCTCTCTGGTTTACCTGTATCACAGGCTTTGATGACGTGCCATACACCAGATCAGTAAGGTAAATGTGGTAGAACTGCTGACTTATAAAGCTGAAGTTTGACTTTCTCTGGAATGAGATTTCTTAAGCGCATTATGACACGGACAAGTCTCCCAGCCTAACCGCAATTGATTTAACAAGTTTTGTACCGGTTCAATAGTTCAAAAAGTCTTGTCGAGGCACTGAACAGGTACGAGAAGCAAGAAGAAGAAAAAAAAAGTTCTGTAGGTTAAATTATTAAGCGTAAAAAGCTTGAAATTTAACCGTTAGCCGTAAAAGCCACTATCCCATTGAGGCCCTCGAATAATTGTTACCTATACCAAAGCCACGCTCTAGCCTTCCAGTATAATCAACAATAGATCGTTTTCACGTGACGTCATCACTTTCTAAAATCCAAAACTAAAGAACCACCAAAGTTTTTATCCTCGTCAGGCATAAGAGGCGGTATATTTATATCTGTTTACAATTTTACAGCTCAATAACGTGCTTCGTTTGGAATCCAGAGCATTTTGAATTTCAGGGTTATGGAGGAGCGTGACATAAGGCTACGATCGAGTTCGTCGAAAAATATATACTTATCTCATGATCTTGAGCTTTTTTAGAAGTTCGAGCATTAGGAAAAGTGCTTATGTAAATGCTTGTTTGATCAGTACTGATAATCAGTCGCCTAGATAGCCAAAGAAAGTTCCAGATATTTACTCTATTTTCCGGCCGCTATATTGGTGTACCACGGAGGTACACCAACATGGCGTTTTCATACTGGGCTCTGTAAATATCTGCGAAACATTTCGACGAATATCTGAAGTCTGGGGAAACGTACAGGCCTAAAACTTGGAGAAGTGTCTTATTTAGTTACCTTCTATAACATCATAATTTCATAGCTTTTTCCAAAGGATGGTTTTCGATTTTTTTTTTTTTTATTGCGTGACAGTGAAAACGATCTATTGTTATACCTCCCAACTCAAATACGTTATCCGATTGGAGGAGAAGGTGTCACATGCCATTGGTCAAAACTCAATAATTCCCTAGGGAAACAACAACTTGAACTTTTGACTCGCACGTGATCAGGTCGTGCACCTTGAAACGGCGGTAACTCTCGTCTAAATCTTAAATTTTGTCTAAGTCGTAAATTTCATGGAACTCGTAAATTTCGTCTAAGGGGTAAATTTCGTCTAAGGCGTAAATTTGGTCTAAATCGTAAATTTCGTCTAAGGGGTAAATTTCGTTTAAGAGGTAAATTTTGCATAAGTCGTAAATTTCGTCTACCACGTAATTTTAGTGTAACGGGTAAATTGCATCTAAGACTTAGATTCCGTATTAGTCGTCAATTTCGTCTAAGTCGTAATTGTGTCTAAGGGATATATTTCGTATTACAGGTATATTTCGTCTAAGGGGTAAATTTCGTCTAAGTCGTAAACTTCATCTAAAGGGGTAAATTTCGTCTACGTCTTAAATTTCGTCTACGAGGTAAACTACGGCTAAGTCGTAAAGTTCGTCTGAGGGGTAAATTTCGTCTCAGACGTAAATGCGTCCAAGGGGTCAATGTCGTCTAAGATGTAAATTTCGTCTAAGTCGTAAATTCCGTCCACCTTGTAAATTTCGTGTAACGGGTAAATTGCGTCCAAGACATAGATTTCGTCTAAGGGGTAAATTTCGTTTAAGAGGTAAATTACGTCTAAGTCGTAAAGTTCGTCTAAGGAGTAAATTTCGTCTCAGACGTAAAATACGTCTAAGGGGTAAATTTCGTCTAAGGGGTCAATTTCGTCTAAGGGGTCAATTTCGTCTAAGTCGTAAATTTCGTGTAAGTCGTAAATTTCGTCTACGGGGTAAATTTCGTCTATGTCGTAAATTTCGTCCACGTCGTAAATTTTTTCTAACTGGTAAATTTTGTCTAAGTCGTAAATTTCATCTAAGGGGTTAATCTCGTCTAAGTCGTAAATTTCGTCTAAGGGGTTAATTTTGTCAAAGTCGTAAATTTCATCTAAGGGGTTAATTTCGTCAAAGTCGTAAATCTCGTCTAAGTCGTAGACTTTTGTCTACGTAGTAAATTTCGTCTAACGGGTAAATTGGGTCTAAGACAAACATTTCGTCGAAGTCGTAAATTATGTCTTAGAGGTAAATTTAGTCCAAGTCGTCAATTTCGTTTATGTCGTAAATTGCGTCTACGTCGTAAATTTCGTCTAACGAGTTAATTCCGTCTAAGACATAGATTTCCTGAAAGTCGTAAATATCGTCTAAGAGGTAAATTTCGTCTAAGTCGTAAATTTCGTCTAAGTCGTAAATTTCGTCTAAGTCGTAAATTTCATCCAAGGGGTAAATTTCGTCTAAGTCGTAAATTTCGTCTACGGGGTTAGTTTTGTCTCAGACGTAAAATGCATCTAAGGGGTAAATCTCGTCTAAGAGGTAAATTTGCCCTAAGTCGTAAATTTTGTCTAGGGGGTAAATTTCGATTAAGTCGTAAATTTCATCTACGTCGTAAATTTTGCCTAACTGGTAAATTTTGTCTAAGTCGTAAATTTTGTCTAAGTCATAAATTTCATATAAGGGGTTAATTCCGTCAAAGTCGTAAATTTCGTCTAAGTCGTCAATTTCGTCTAGGTCGTCAATTTCGTCTAAGGTCGTCAATTTCATCCAAGGGGTAAATTTCGTCTAAGTCGTAAATTTCGTCTAAGGGGTTAATTTTGTCTCAGACGTAAAATGCATCTAAGGGGTAAATCTCGTCTAAGAGGTAAATTTGCCCTAAGTCGTAAATTTTGTCTAGGGGGTAAATTTCGATTAAGTCGTAAATTTCATCTACGTCGTAAATTTTGCCTAACTGGTAAATTTTGTCTAAGTCGTAAATTTTGTCTAAGTCATAAATTTCATATAAGGGGTTAATTCCGTCAAAGTCGTAAATTTCGTCTAGGTCGTCAATTTCGTCTAAGGTCGTCAATTTCGTCTAACGAGTTAATTGCGTGTAAGACGTAAATTTGGTCTAAGTCGTAAATTTCGTCTGAGAGGTAAATTTCGTCTAAGTCGTATATTTCGTCTAGGTCGTAGATTTCATCTAAGGTGTTAATTTCGTCTAAGTGGTAAATTTCCTCTAAGTGGTAAATTTCGTCTAAGTCGGCAATTCTGTCTAAGTCGTCAATTTCGTCTAAGTCGTAAATTTCGTTTACGTGATAAATTTCGTGTAACGAGTTAATTGCGTCTAAGACGTAGATTTCGTCTAAGTGATTAATGAAAATGTTGTGTGAGTCGGAAATTTCCTTTAGGGGGTAAATTTCGTCTAACTCGTAAATTTCGTGTAAGGGGTAAATTTCGTCTCAGACGTAAGATCGGTCTAAGAGTTAAATTTCTTCTAGGGGGTAGATTTCGTCTAAGTCGTAAATTTCGTCTGAGAGGTAAAATGCGTCTAAGGGGTAATTTTCGTCTAAGAGGTAAATTTCGTCTAAGTCGTAAATTTCATCTAAGCGGTTAATTTAGTCTAAGTCGTAAATTTCGTCTAAGTCGAAAATTCCGTCTAAGCGTCTACGTCGTAAATTTCGTCTAACGTGTAAATTGCGTCTAAGACGTAGATTTCGTCTAAGTGGTAAATTTCGTCTAAGTCGTAAATTTCATCTAAGGGGTAAATTTCGTCTGAGACGTAAAACGCGTTTAAGGGGTAAATTTCGTCTAAGAGGTAAATTTCGTCGAAGTCTTAAATTTCGTCGAAGGGGTAAATTTTGTCTGAAACGTAAAATGCGTCTAAGGGGTTAATTTCGTCTCAGAGGTAAATTTTGTCTACGTTGTAAATTTCGTCTAAGGTGTAAATTTCGTCTCAGAGGTAAAATGAGTCTAAAGTCGACAATTCCGTCTAAGTCGCAAATTTCGTCTACGTGGGAAATTTCGTCTAACGGGTAAATTGCGTCTAAGACGTAGATTTCGTCAAGGTCGCAAATTTTGCCTAAGAGGTAAATTTCATCGAAGTCGTAAATTTCGTCTAAGGTGTAAATTTCGTCTCAGACGTAAAATACGTCGAAGGGGTAAATTTCGTGTAAGAGGTAAATTTCGTCTAATTCGTACCTTTCGTCTAACTCGTAAATTTCATCTAATGGGTCAATTTCGTCTAAGTCGTAAATTTCGTCTACGTCGTAAATTTCGTCTAACGGGTAAATTGCGTCTAAGACGTAGATTTCGTCAAGGTCGCAAATTTTGCCTAAGAGGTAAATTTCATCGAAGTCGTAAATTTCGTCTAAGGTGTAAATTTCGTCTCAGACGTAAAATACGTCGAAGGGGTAAATTTCGTGTAAGAGGTAAATTTCGTCTAATTCGTACCTTTCGTCTAACTCGTAAATTTCATCTAATGGGTCAATTTCGTCTAAGTCGTAAATTTCGTCTACGTCGTAAATTTCGTCTAACGGGTAAATTGCGTCTAAGACGTAGATTTCGTCAAGGTCGCAAATTTTGCCTAAGAGGTAAATTTCGTCTAAGTCGTAAATTTCGTCTAAGGTGTAAATTTCGTCTCAGACGTAAAATACGTCGAAGGGGTAAATTTCGTGTAAGAGGTAAATTTCGTCTAATTCGTACCTTTCGTCTAACTCGTAAATTTCATCTAATGGGTCAATTTCGTCTAAGTCGTAAATTTCGTCTACGTCGTAAATTTCGTCTAATGGGTAAATTGCATCTAAGAAGTAAATTTCGTCTAAGTCGTTAATCTCGCGTAAGGGGTAAATTTCGTCTTAGGCGTAAATTGCGTCTCAGGGGTAAATTTCGTCCATGAGGGGAAAATGCTGTGTGAGTCGGAAATTTCCTATAGGGGGTAAATTTCGTCTAACTCGTAAATTTCGTGAAAGGGGTAAATTTCGTCTCAGACGTAAGATCGGTCTAAGAGTTAAATTTCTTCTAGGGGGTAGATTTCGTCTAAGTCGTAAATTTCGTCTGAGAGGTAAAATGCGTCTAAGGGGTAATTTTCGTCTAAGAGGTAAATTTCGTCTAAGTCGTAAATTTCATCTAAGCGGTTAATTTAGTCTAAGTCGTAAATTTCGTCTAAGTCGAAAATTCCGTCTAAGCGTCTACACCGTAAATTCCGTCTAACGTGTAAATTGCGTCTAAGACGTAGATTTTGTCTAAGTCGTAAATTTCGTCTAAGAGGTAAGTTTCGTCTAAGTCGTAAATTTCGTCTAAGGGGTAAATTTCGTCTCAGACGTAAAATGCGTCTAAGGGGTAAATTTCGTCTAAGAGGTAAGTTTTGTCTAAGTCGTAAATTTCGTCTAGAGAGTAAATTTCGTCTGAGACGTAAATTTCTTCTAATGGGTAAATTTCGTCTCAAACGAAAAATGCGTCTAAGGGTTAATTTCGTCTAAGAGGTAAATTTCGTCTAAGTCGTAAATTTCGTCTGCGGGGTAAATTGCGTCTAAGTCGTAAATTTAGTCTAACTCGTACATTTTGTCTAAGTCGCAAAGTTATTGTAACATTTAACTTTTCTCTAAGTCGTAAATTTCGTCTAAGGGGTAAATTTCGTCTTACCAGTAAATTGCGGCTAAGACGTAGATTTCGTCTAAGTTGTAAATTCGTCTAAGACGTAAATTTCATCTACGGGGTAAATTTCGTCTAAGAGGTAAATTTCGTCTAAGTCGCAATTTTTGTCTAACATTTAACTTTTGTCTAAGTTATAAATTTTGTCTAAGTCGTAAATTTCGTCTCACTGGTAAATTGCGTCTAAGTAATAATTTCGTCTACGGGGTAAATTTCTTGTAACTCGTAAAATTTCGTCTAGGTGGCAAATTTTGTCTAAGAGGTAAATTTCGTCAAGGTCATAAATTTTGTCTAAGGAATAAATTTCGTCTAAGATGGTAATTTCGTCTAAGTCGTAAATTTTGTCTAACTGGTAAATTTCGTCTTAGTCGCAACTTTAGTCCAACAGGTAAATTTCGTTTAAGTGGTAAACTTCGTCTAAGTCGTAAATTTCCTCTAAGTCGTAGATTTCGTCTACGGGGTAAATTTCATCTAAGTCGTCATTTTAGTGTAACTCGTAAATTTCGTCTAAGTCGCAAATTTTGTTTAACATTTAACTTTTGTCTAAGTCGTAAATCTCGTCTAAGTCGTAAATTTCGTCTGAGGGGTAAATTTGGTCTCACGGGTAAATTGCCTCTAAGACGTAGATTTCGTGTAAGTCGTAAATTTCGTCTAAAAGGTAAATTTAGTCTACGTCTTAAATTTCCTGTAAGTCGTAAATTTCGTCTAAGGGGTAATTTTCGTCTAAGAGGTAAATTTCGTCTAATTCGTAAATTTTGTCGATATCGCGTCGTTTCGGTAGGACTGCTCGGTTTGATTGCCGCTCGTACTGCAAGCACAGCCACCGTAGGCGTCAGCCAAATAACTTTTTGGCAGTTTTTTTCTATTTTTGAGTCGGGAGGTATAAGAAAACACTTAATGACTGGTCCCTCGGGAAACAGTGAGTTTTGTTTCGTCTCGATTCTCAATGTTTCCCTTGGGGCCAGTCATTAAGTGCTTATTATTCCACGAGCGCGCGTTGGAATAATAACAATGGTAGAAGTCTTCTAGCCTTGTTTCAGCATCAGTAAAATTGCTGTTGAATGATCGTTTGTCTTGTCTCTGAAACCTGCGTTCTTTTCAATAGTCAGCACAGTTAGTCAGCGGTGTAAAAGGTTAATATACGAAGGGCTTGGTTCAAGTTGCATAAGTCTTATGCAAAAATGGCCGCCTGCGCAAAACACTTCTTTCGATTATTGAAACAGCGTCATAAAATAAAACAGCACCATAAAATACTACAGTAAAAATAACTGGTTTTGCAGACTAACATACATGCTTAAATTTGTCTCTAATAAATATTGATTTTCAGTGCTGTTAATATTGGCCACTTTCCTAGCACAATCGTTTTAAACTATATTATCGTAATCAGTAATTTTTTTTATAGGGTTCGGGTATCATCGTTCTCATGGCAAACTACACTCTGGTTTTCATGTAACTGTAGGTTTCAAAGCTTTTTGTGGGAATGTCAAAACGGTGAAAAAAAATCGCACAGATAAAACACGGCAAGTGAGTGAGATAAACAAATTCACGTACATGTTCCCTACATCACTGATTATATCAGACGGAGTTTGTCAACCAATAATTATTGAGCCATGAAATCAGGAGCAACGTGAGTTTCGAAGCCGTAACGGAAGACTTAAACAGCTGTTTAATGCTGAAGCAAGTCGCGCCAGTCATCGCTGAATCATTTAAATCATTTTAAGGCTGGAAATAACGTAACATGTGGTTAAAAAGGAACTAAAACCTACTTTCTTATTCCGGTATCGCTACGCGCTGTGCTTCGGACAGTTTTCCTGTGTTAGTCAGGCTGAAAAGTTGTTTGGAAAGTGTTTTCTGGAATTAACTGTCTTTTACGTGTCTTTTTTTATAGCGTTGCGTTGGTCCCAAATTGAGTTCCTCACGCATGAAGTCAAAAAGAGACATTTTTGAGTTTGCATTGGAATTAACTAAGTTAATGATTAACAGTTCCTGTTATGGTATTGAGCCTCGATTTAGCCTGACAATCTTTTTTGTTGCTGCTTGAACCTTAAAAATATGTTCCGTTTCCTAAATTAAAGTTCCCATTGTTACTTTAACTCAGGCCATAAGATTAGCTCTAGCCTTGATTTATACAGTTTGTAAAACAGGTCTTTCAGCCGACTGCTAAAAATAAACAAGTATCAAACCAGGAAGAGTTAAACACTAACTTTCGTTCATAATGCTAAGGAAAAATCACTTCGCTTATTATTCCATTGGTACATACCTCAAAGAAACCTCAAAAGCTCTTATAACAAAAACATTAAGTTCTGCAGATATGCAATTTGGAGAGATATATCTATATAAAGTAATAAATACAAACTTAGATTCATTAGTATATGGAAAAATTGCTTTTTTAGCCTTAATTAAAAGAAAGCAGCATTTAATTTTCAATAAGCGGGGTTTATTCTTATCTTCAAATAAGAGGTGTAAACTTTTTTCTGCGCATTGAAAACCTGTTTTTAATTGTTGTTTGTCGCAGCTCTAGAACCCATGCTCTTTACACAAGTCCATGAGTCAGAGGTGTAATCTATAGCACATGTTGATGGGCTCGAATGGCATAATTATGCCTTGTGCAAAATAGCATCCACGCTAGCAAAACATCTCTCTCGATTAATGAAAAATATTTCATCACTCAAAAATATTTGAAAAGGACAACCAGAATGAAATTCATTATAGAAGGACACTTGTTTGCCTGCTACGCTGAAGAACAATGCATAGACACCTCAAACGAACACTACCACGTCACCTCTGCATCGCTTCCAGATCTGTTCCGTTTCAAATCATACGTTTTGTTTTAGGCGGAACGCTAACATGAAAATAGAATGAATGGAAACCTAAGCGAAATATTTTTACAATCATGGTATTTTTAATATTTTTAGCATATCAAGTGTATATAAAGGAGAAAGCAAACTATCCGTCAAGTTAAAAGCTGCAATTTCGTTTAAAAGATATCTGTTTACGGGACACATGAATAACAAAATGGTCAACCATCTAAAACTGGTAAGATGTTCCGTTTGATCGCGTTAATTTTTCAGACGTAAATACTGAGGTATGGGGGCAAATTTCACTCCTTTGCACCTTGCTACTATTGAAAAATAGTTCATAGAATATTGCAGTGTGATTTAGACGCTACTTAACTTACACTGGCTACCACTGCGTGTTAGAAAAAAATCTTACCGAAATGTTTTTCCCCATTGATGTGCTTTAGGTCACCGATATTTTAACGCTCACTGGGTGGTTGGTACTATTGTCTTGTTCTATTGGATATGTTGGCGCCAGACCTCAAAGCCCTTGGCCATCTTCCGTCACCTGCACTACCATAACGGCAGAAATCGAAGCACAACAACAGTTCAATGTGACGTGCAACCCATGTACAGAAAGCGTCAGAACTGTCACTGTCTGTGGCATACCTTTCATTTATCATGTTTGTAAAAACACGCCGAAATGTGGACCGGCGACACCGTCCCAACTGGATTTTTCAAAGTGCGCGGGAAAGAATTTACGTTGCCTTTTCGCTTCCGGTTGTAAAAGTGTATAAGTGGATGACTTAAGTGAAGAATGTGAAGATAGTAAAATAACAACCGGTATTATTTATAACGACTGTGAAGCTGCCAATGACAGTTATTGGACACTAAAGTCCTTATAAACAAAGCCACAGATCGAATTGTCAAATTCAAACCTTGATAAAACTAGGCTTGATATTACACTTTCTAAGATAAAACAAATTCTTTTTTTTTTTTGCTGTATATCGTAACCAAACTCGTTGGATTAACCTAATCACAATGCTGCTACTTCCAGAGGCTTTCAATTCACACACACAAAAAACAAAATTCATGCACGCCTTGCGTGCCTATGTTTATCTCTTTGGTGTTAATCTATCGTAGTAAACTACTATTTTTTTAGGTTTTCTTCAATTACAATTGATTTTATACGTGGCTAAAATAACTCAAAATGTCGTGACTGAGCTTCTTTAAGAACCGCGCTTGGGCGGGATTTTTCATTGACTTCACTGAAGTGCAGGATTTAGTGTCATGTTTTTAAAATCCAACTTGCAACGTGTGCCATCATAAACTGCAATGTAATTGTTCCGAGAACGTACCATTCTGTTTGTATTTGAAAAAAGGAAAAAGTGTGGAAGTGAAATCGCGCAGTAGTGCAATCAGTAACTTTCTCCAAAGTTCTTGGGTGTCATTATTCTAAAGGAAAACTTGACCTTGGATTTTACCTAACTGTTGTTTTAAACGTCTTAAGAAAATGTCACAAATTTACGAAAAATTCTCACTGACGAAGACGGGAAATGAGAAAAATATGGCTATGTAGAAATGCTCTTGTTTTACATATCGTTTCAGACCGAATTGCTGAACAATGAAATTAAAAACAACGTGAGTTTCGAAGCCGTAACGGAATTTAACTGCTGATGGAACAGGTCACGCCACTTATCTTTGAATCATTGATACGGTATTCTTTTAAAGGCTGTAAATTACGTACATCCTGTTGAAAGACCTCTTTTCTTATCCGCTCTCAGTTAGTCAAGCTAAATTATTTTTTTTTTCTCGTTGTTTGGAAAGTGACTTTTGTTTTAACTGTGTTAAATGTTGACTACGTTTTTATGTTAAATTTGTCCCGAATCAACTTCCCCATGCATGAAGACACAAAGGAAACATTTCCGTAGTGCGTCATTGAATGAAGACCTTTAGTTGGTGATTAACCGTTCCTCGGTAGTACTAGTGATATTGAATCAGTAGAGTCCCAATTTAGCCTGGCCAGATTTTCTTCCACTGCATGAAACTTGGCATTATAGTTAGGATACGATGAAAAGCAATTTCATGTTCGGTTTCCTAAATTACAATTCCCATTGTTACTGCACGACATGAACTCAGATAAGACGTCATTAGCTTTGTCCATGCTTTAACTTAAAGTTGTTTGCAAAACAGGTTTTTCTTCCGACTGCTAAAAATAAACAAGCATCACAACGGGAAGAGTAAATATTAACTTCTCATTGTAATGTAAATTCAAAAATTTCTCTGTTTATGATTTCCTAGGTAAGTGCCTTAAAACACCTCACGAGGTCATTATAATATACATAAATGCAGTATTCCGACGGCTAAAAATAGGCAAGCATCGTTAATGGCAGTGTTAAATATTAACTTTTCCTGATAATGCAAAATGAAAAATTCCTCCGTTAATCCCACGCTCTTTTAACAAAGTCAGTCTATTGCACAGGTATTAGAATGGCTCTTGTTGCAGATGTGCTGTGCAGGAAACATCCACTTGTGCAAAGCACACCTTTGGAAATTACACGAGTGCAAAGCAACTCTTTCAATCACTAGAACCAAAATTCAGTTTTCCTTGGAATTCATCACGGAAGAACACTTGCAGTTCGCTTGCAGTACAGAACAATGCACAAACACCTCAAACGAAACCTTTCTTCAGCGCTTCAAGATTTGTTCCGTTTCGAAAATATATTTATCATGACAATAGATTCTTTTGTTTGCAAAAAAAAAACTATCTACCACTAAGTACGTTTAGAACTTGCACCAATAAGTATGAAACGAACTCTGACAATCTATAAGAGGAATATTTTTAGCAAATTTGCTAATCTTTCTATTTTTTAAAAGTATATCAAGGGTTTTATATTGAAGGTTGAATCCGAAGAAAGTAAACCATCGTCGACTGGAGAGAATTTCAATTCAACGATATCTGTCCAAAGGAACGCAAAGAACTTCAAAATGGTCAATGCTCTAAAGCTGGTAAGATATTTCATTTTGTCTTGTTTCACTGGACTACGTTTTGTCCCCTTCCTAAGAAATAATTTTGTCATCGAGTGTTTCTTACTTAAGTGCTTACCTGAGTCGTGTTTTAATCAATGAGGGTTTATTAGCCAGACGTTTGGCAGACTTTTGTAGGGCTGTTGTGTTCTTGAATCAAATTCGAGGACTGACGAGTGACCGAGGTAGGGGATACGTGTGTTACCATCATAAAGCAAAATCGTCATTGCGAACTTTAATGTTAACACACCAACTTAATGGCGAAAAAGCCCTCCAGCTTATAGCGTTCAAAATTAGTTAAAAGAACATTAGAGAGTGAGTCAGACGGTACTTAAACTGAACTAGGTACAATTACATGTCAGCCAATTTTAGCTAAAACTTTTACCCAATTTTGTATCCTCGCTGATTTGCTTTAGGTCGCCGATATTTTTACGCTCACTGGGTGCTTGGTGTTATTGTTTGGTTCCATTGGATTTGTTGGCGCCAGACCTCAAAGCCCTAAGCCATCTTCTGTCACCTGCAGTACCATAACGGCAGAAATCGAAGCACAACAACAGTTTAATGTGACATGCAAGCCATGTACAGAAAGCGTCAGAACTGTCACTGTCTGTGGCATACCCTTTGTTTATCATGTTTGCAAGAAAACGCCGAAATGTGAACCGGAGCCGTACGCATTCGATTTTTCAAAGTGCGCGGGAAAGAATTTACGCTGCCTTTTTGCTACCGGTTGTAAAAGTGTATAAGTAGATGAATTTTTAAATGAATGTGAAGATGGCAGAATGACAACTATTGTAAGAAGCCAATGACGGCACAAATGAAAAATATTTATTAGAAACTAGGTTAAACATGTAAATCTGCACCAGATTACCTAGCAAGAAATAAATAATATACTATTCTGTAAGTGTATTTTTTTTCTTGGTATTTTCCTTCTTCTAGCTTCCAATTAAATTTTTATTAATAATATGAAGGAAGGAACACGAGGGTCTTACTTTTTGACTTACGATTGCCCATTCTCCATCAGATTAAGTTAGGATTCCACTGTCCAAGTGTTATAAGAATTTTAAGCTTCATTTTTATAACTGATTGGCAAAAAACAAGAGGGCGAACATATAAAGTATAGTATGATTTGCGATGATTATCAATTAACAACGATTGTAAGGCCGCCAGTGACAACAATGAAGTCTGTACTAGAGCAGGTGTTTACAAAATGTCTTATAAATTATATAACAGTCCAGCAGCGCTTTTACAGTGCTATGCTGATACAACCATTAAATCTATCCTGATCCTTGTTTCTTCCTAATATAAAAGAATTCCCTCTAGATCTAAAACAAAGGACAAACTCATCTAGATCTCTTTTTGACTACGAAGTCAGTTAAAGTTTGGTTTGTGAATAAAATTGCTAATTCATCACAGAATCCTAATTATACCAGGGTGGCGCAGTTAATCGCCAATATAGATTATATTCAAACGAGGTGAGGGATATACATATATATATATGAGAAACATCTAACTGAAAAACCCGATGTTTTCTAATGAGAGACCTTTCCTATTTCTTATCAATTTCGTACGAGTTTGTGTTGTGTTATCACTTTCGCTTCATACTCGCAGACCCAGGGACGGTTAGTCAGGATAGGTCACAATAAGCAGTAAACTTGATTGTTATAAGACGGTTACAAAATCCTTTGAAATTCTGATCTCTCATTGGGCTCAACATTCGCAATATTATCAATACATGGATCTTGATCATTTTTGAAATTTGCGCTCGTTACGTATTGATGTGTATTCCCTAAATTTGTCTTGTCACCCGTAACAAGTGTGGGAAGTCGATGACGATCGTTTGATTACGAAACATGAACTATATTTTTTCCTTGGTCCGGCAATGGCCTTAGTTTCCCTGTTTAATTTTGGCATTTGGATTGCTTTCTTTCAGTTGCCGAGCTAGCAAACTGGTGACGTCACTTCCTCGTTCATGCTAAAAGAAAATAATCAGATCCACTTCCCGTTTCTTTGTCTAAAATTTTCCGTGCGCTAAGTTTGCATAAGAACTTTATCTATGTATATGTTTTAGATCATTTCTTAATTTCAACTATATGTGGTTCCTTTTCTTCTAGTTAACTTGTTTTTTTAAATTATTTCTTATTCCTTGACGATAATTAGTTCTGATAATGACTAGGGATAAACTAGAAAAAAGAGAAAAAAAAAATAACTCGAAGACAAATTAACGTCATATAGTTGACACCAAAATTAACTGCAATTAATGATCCTCTTTCGAGGCTTGGTCTGAGCTTCCACTAACGATACTACATTTAGGAAATAACACACTGGCTGTGGGTAAAATTTGGTTGGCAGGGAAGGACGACTGGGGAGTAGGGGCCCAGGAAGGGGGCCCTCCTGGGGGAGTACAGATCGGGTGGTACCGGGGGTAGCCACCCTGGAATAAAAGTTCCAGACCTGCCTCCAGGGGTGAGGCCCATATCCCACAGTCCCGGGGAACTGAGGGAACCGGGAGGGGGAGCCCCTCCTGGGGGGAGTACAGATCAGGTGGTACCGGGGGTAGCCACCTTGGAATAGGTAATTTCTCCGGACCTGTCTCCAGTGGGGTAGAGCCTTACTGTGGGGTAAAGTGCAGCTAATGGGTGCACTTCCCTGCCACCGTCCTTTAATAACAAACAACAGAAAGTCACCAAAATACAGTCTCTGTTCATGGCACCCTGAATGGTAAGGTCTAAGGCTTGCTAGGAGACAGATAACCCTAGCCTATAGCCATTAATGGTATAATTATTATTATTATTATTATTATTATTATTATTTTATACTAAGCAAATGATATCATAAGTATATATGGATAAATGTTTTTCTAAAAGTAGCGGAATAGTAATGTTCAGTATCTATACACAACATTCTGAATTGTAGTGTCAAAGCTTGCCGCTATTTTTTTTTTGAGGGGGGGGGGGAAAGACAGATTATTAGCCTTATTCATGGTGAACATTTCTATAGATCTAAATGATTTTGTTTATTCGCTTGAAGATGGTCCTAAAGCGTAGTATCAGGGGTTCAGATGTGTAGAGCAAGGGTCCCAGTCATGGGAGGGTGGGAGGGTAAAAGAAAAACCAGTGGCGAAGGATCGGCACAAACGAGAAGACTGAATACAACGAGGAGCGTGTGCTTGACTAGAGGTCAGGGGCATGAGGTGGACATGTGAGAGCATTGACTGGAACCATTGATACACTGTCTTTTACAGATGTAGATAACAGTGGCTTTACTTAGGAAATGAAAGGTTTGTTGTGATATCCCCAGGGGGTGATTGTTTTCAACTGGGAATTCCTGATGGACTTTGAGACCAGGAATTGGTGGCATGTTACCTATGTTACTGGAATTTACTTATGAGCATGACACGAGGTTCGTAGTGTTACATGTCTCTGAAATAAAGTGTTACAATGCAGAATGTGTGTGCCTGACTTTGAGATATTGTCTCTCAGGTCTCATTAACATCAGTTTATGGATGCCATAAACTTAAACTTAAAACTAAAATTGTTTACTATAGACAGTAACAGTTGTGAGTCTTTCAGTAAACGAGTTACACTGCACCGGGTTTTATTTTGCTAAGACTTCGACCTATTAGGTGACGTTTCCCTGTGCTGTTGAAGTATCTTGAGTTAAGTCTAGTTAACCAAAACGAACCAAACGTAGAGCTAACAACAGAGTGCTGAAAGTGTCGCAAGGATACACACGGAAAAAGTTCTCACTGATGGAAACAGAGCAGAGTAGTAAGATATTGCCATAAAAAGATGTTCTTACTCTACTCTTCATATCAAATCAGAATTTTTTTCCACTGCATAAGCAAATGCAATGACGTATTCCTTTTCATAAAATAGCTTAACACTGAATAAAATCCCCATTGTTACATGAAGTCAGGCTTTAAGACGTCATTAGATCTGCCCTTGTTCAAGTTATTTGTAAAACAGGTGTTTCTTCCGACTACTAAAGTTAGGCAAGCATCGTAAAAGGAAGTGGTAAAAATTAACTTTCCCTGAAAAGTTAATATTTAATTTTAATGCAAATTTAAAAAACCCTCTTTTTATTATTTCATGATTATTCCGAGCTCAGCCTTTAATTTTTAAAGATCTTCAAATGAGGGGTCTAGACTCCTAAAGGCACCATTATATTTGCTTTTTAATTGTTGTTTGTCATGGGTCTGAAACGCACGCTCTTTTCATAATTCAGCGAGTTAGCGGTGTAATCTATTGCACAGCTAGTATGGCTCGAGTTGCATATATGCTGTGGAAAAAAATGCACATGTGCAAAGCACACCAATGTAAACTAAGCAACTCTTTCGATTACAAACTCCAAAATTTAGTTAAAGGTTTCCCTTATCACAAGAAGATGACAACCAGATTAAAATTCACTATAGCAGGAAACTTGGTGTTCGCCTGCAGTAAAGAACAATGCACAAACACCTCAAACGAAACCTATCTTCAGCGCTTCCAGATTTGTTCCGTTTCCAAAATATATTTATCATGACAATAGATTCTTTTGTTTGCAAACCAAAAAAACTATGTACCATTTAGTATGTTTACTTTGCACTATTTAGTATGACATGAACTCTGACTTATTGGGTCACGCCATTCAACGTTGAATTATTCAAAATACTTCACGGTTTTCTTTTAAAAAGGTTATAAATTACGTATCATCTGGTTTATAAGGACTGAGACCTCTTTGTTTATTCCGATCTCACTTGGCGTTCTGTTCCTGATGTTTCTTTGTGTTAGTCAACGCTGTTTCGAGAGTGCCTTTTTGAATTAACTGTTAATTTTTTCATGCGGACTCATGCATGAAGTCATCAAGAAACACTCTTGAGTGCGCGTTGCAAATATATTAATTTAATGATAAACTCTTCCTGTATTAATACTGAATAATTGAGTTGCAATTTAGCCTGGCAAAATTTGCTTCACTGCTTGAAACTTGGCATTTGAGGTGGGATACAATCAATGCATTAACATGTTCTGTTTCCTAAATTAGAATTCCCATTGTTACTTCGCGACATGAACTCAGATAAGACGTCATTAGTTCTGAACTTGCCTCAAGTTATTTGTAAAATGAACGTTACTTCCAACTGCTAAAAATAAACAAGCATCGTAAAAGGAAGTGTTAAAGATTAACTTTCCCTGATAACGGAAATAAACTGGAAAAATCCTTCCGTTTGTAATTTCATGGGTGAGTGCCTTAAGGACACCTCTCGAGCTCAGTTGTTTTACTTCAAGATTCGGCTGATATTTTTGTCTTCAAAGGCAGGATCTAGATTTGTTTCAGCATCATTAAAATTGCTCTTTAAGTCTTGATTGCCCTGGCTCTGAAACCCATGCTCTTTTCATAAGTCAGTGAGTTAAGAGTGAAATGTGTTGCAGAGCTAGAATGCTCTTCTTGCATATGTGCTGTACAAAAACATCCACAAGTGCAAAGCACACCCGTGCAAAGCAACTCTTTCCATTACTGAAAATATTGTAATTCACTTGAAGGTTTCTCTCATCATGAGAAGATGACAGCCAGAATGGAATTCATCTTCAGCGCTTCCAGATTTGCTCCGTTTCGAAAATATGTTTTTCATAACAATAGATAATTTTGAGTGTAAAGGGAAAAAAACATGCACCACTTGCTTTGTTCAAACTTTGCACCAATTAGTATGAAACGAAATCTGATTGTCTAAGAGAAATATATTTACCGTATCTGTAACTCTATTTATTTTTAAAGTATTTTCAGCATATCAACGGTATATAAAGGCTTAATCTGAGGAAAGCAAACTATCCGTCAAGTTTAAAACCAATTTCGATTCAAAGATATTTGTTCAAAAGAACGCAAAGAACTTCAAAATGGTCAATCCTCTAAAACTGGTAAGATGTTCCATTTTATATTGTTTCACTGGAATTCTAATAGTTGTTTTTAAGTTTGAGACTTCTTCTCTGAATAGACGTAGTATCTTTTGTCGCCTTTCTTAGACGTGATTTTGTCTCCGTAGGTTTAACTTACTTAATATATTGCTTTTTGTGGGTCAGGTTATAAATCAGTAAGGTTTGTTGCATAATGTTAGTCCTCCAAGTCCTACATGTAGGTTGAATAAGAACGACTACCACCAATCAATCAATGCAATAACAGTCAGTAGAGATCAACTAAGATCTTTGAGATACTGTCTAGGTATGATTTCTCAATTCGATTCAATGAAGCGCCTCGTCGACTCTCCTTAGTCCGATATGGTGGACATTCAATGAGAAGCCCGTTTTTCTGGTCAAAACTTAACCCATGTGATAGGAACGAACGACACTGAACACTTTTTCAAAAAATATTGGACAAAGAGACCTTACTGTTTTAATCGAAGGCACGTGCACAAAGTGTGTTATATGCACCACTCGATGAATTTATACATACATGCATATAGTCGCAAATACCTTTATCATGATTGTAATGGATTAATAATTTTACGTTCTTACCTTAGAACAATTTTAACACGTGTGCAAAAATTTATATCTATTATTCATTTATCTGTTCATTTATTTTCTTTTTATTTGAGTGTCCACAATTAGTTATGTGAGCTAATACTCCGACATTTACTTAAAGTTCAGTAATTCGATAATTCATTGTTTTTCTCGGGACTGATATTCAAGGAAATGTACGGTACCTTCGATACTAACGTTGTTTTCTTGGATCAAATTCGAGTACGTGTGATTAAGGGGTGTGGAGATAAGATGTGTTACCTCAGATAAAGCAATATCGTCATTTGATTACAAGCTTTGGAAAACAAAGGGTCTGTAGATGACACACCAACTTAATGGCAAAAGGACCCTTTGCAATGTCCAGCTTATAGCGTTGAAAATTAGTTAAAAGAATATTACAGAGTGATTTGGATGGTACTTGAATTAAATTGGATACACTTGCATGTCAACCAAAAGTAGCTAAGATCTTACCCAGTTGTGTTTCCTCCCTGATTTGCCTTAAGTCACCGATATTTTAATGCTCACTGGTTGGTTGGCTCTATTGTTTGGTTCCATTGAAAATGTTGGTGCAAGACCTTCCTCTGGTACAGCACATGGAATCGTCACCTGCAGTACCATAAAAATCAAAGAAGAAAAAGCTTTCAACATGACGTGCAGCCCGTGTACGGAAAGTGTTAAACCTGTTATTGTATGCGGCCAACCCTTTTTTTCTCACGTTTGCAGAAATTCGCCGAACTGTATGGCGACAGGGTCAAAAATGGATGTTTCAAAGTGCGCAGGAAAAAATTTAATCTGCCCTTTTATTACCGGTTGTCAGCTTAGGACAGTGTGAAGATTGTGGAATAACAAGCAGCAATATTTATAACGATAATGAAGACGCCAATGACAGCAGTAATGAATACGAGTTATTGAAAACTAAGTTAAACATGTAAGTCTTCACAAGATCAACTAGAGAAAATAAATCATGTACATTTCATAACTTTGGTGTTTTCTTAGTATTTTTCTTTTTCAAGCTTTCTATTACATTTTTATATTACTCAGTAAATCTTAATCAATAATAATAATAGTAATAATAGTAATAATAGTAATAATAACAATAATAATAATTATAATAACTTTATTTACTTATCAACGAGATTTAGCATTGCTGCTAATTGCGGACACCTAAAGCAAACTACAATTATCAGGACTATGTGCAAATTAAAATTTTAAACATTATAGTTATTTGTAAGATAAAAGTCTATTTATCAAAATAAAAATACAAAAGTGAATAAAATTACAAATAAAGTTAACTAAGAATGAAGAATTTAGTCAAGTTGAACACATATGACATTTGCATCCACTGATCGCTTCAATTAAAATGTTTGAACCCCTTTTCCTAATGTAATTTTTTAAATTCTTTAAACTGAAGGATTTAACATGATTGGGAAGTCTGGCCCAAAGTTTTGGACCCAAATACTACACTAAATGTTTTCCATAAGTCACTGTCTTGAATCTTGGGATCACAGAGTCTGCATTTCTCATATTAAAGTTGCTTTGTTGTCTTGAAAAAGATCGATTACACACTGTGGGCATAAGTTGTTCTTAACTTTAAAAATTAAAATTGTTATATCCTGGAGTCTTCGATTTAACAATCTGGACAATCTAGCAGGAGTCAGCAGTTTTTCATAACTTGAAGCTGTGTCACGGTAGATAGCTCTATGTGCCTTTGTTGGATCCTCTCTGGTTTACCTGTATCACAGGCTTTGATGACGTGCCATACACCAGATCAGTAAGGTAAATGTGGTAGAACTGCTGACTTATAAAGCTGAAGTTTGACTTTCTCTGGAATGAGATTTCTTAAGCGCATTATGACACGGACAAGTCTCCCAGCCTAAACCGCAATATATTTAACAAGTTTTGTACCGGTTCAATAGTTCAAAAGGTCTTGTCGAGGCACTGAACAGGTACGAGAAGCAAGAAGAAGAAAAAAAAAGTTCTGTAGGTTAAATTATTAAACGTAAAAAGCTTGAAATTTAACCGTTAGCCGTAAAAGCCACTATCCCATTGAGGCCCTCGAACAATTGTTACCTATACCAAAGCCACGCTCTGGCCTTCCAGTATAATCAACAATAGATCGTTTTCACGTGACGTCATCACTTTCTAAAATCCAAAACTAAAGAACCACCAAAGTTTTTATCCTCGTCAGGCATAAGAGGCGGTATATTTATATCTGTTTACAATTTTACAGCTCAATAACGTGCTTCGTTTGGAATCCAGAGCATTTTGAATTTCAGGGTTATGGAGGAGCGTGACATAAGGCTACGATCGAGTTCGTCGAAAAATATATACTTATCTCATGATCTTGAGCTTTTTTAGAAGTTCGAGCATTAGGAAAAGTGCTTATGTAAATGCTTGTTTGATCAGTACTGATAATTTGAACATTTTGTGTCTTCAGGCTTTTAATTTGGCTCCAAAAATGGGTCGCCCGCGATCGGCAACTCGCTCTTCGATCAATGTCGCCACTCGCCAAGTAGGAAAAAGTTGTGTCATTTACAACAAAATATGCTGCTCCTCGTCAATTCAAACCCAGAATTCAAGAGTTAAGCATTATGAGAAGCAAAAGAACGCAACTTAAGCATTGTATTTTTGTTAGCTGCGATGAAAAACACTGTTTAAAAGGGTAAATTTCGTCTCAATCGTAAATTTTGTGTAAGTCGTAAATTTCGTTTAAGGGGTAAATTTCGTCTAACTATAAAGCATTGCGATAAGACAAAAGTTAAAACCATAACGGTTAAAAACTCTAAAAACTGTAAAAAAAGCTCTAAAAAGCGACGACGTTTCGACGTTTACTCAACGTCATTTTCAAGTCTTGAAGACTTGAAAATGACGTTGAGTAAACGTCGAAACGTCGTCGCTTTTTAGAGTTTTTACACCGTTTAGAGTTTTTAACCATTATATTTTTAACTTTTGTCTTGTCTTTTACGTAAAGTTCGTCTAAATCGTAAATTACGTTTAAGTCGTAAATTCCGTCTAAGCTGTAAATTTCCTCTAAGTGGTAAATTTCGTCTAAGTCGGCAATTCTGTCTAAGTCGTCGATTTCGTCTAAGTCGTAAATTTTGTTTACGTGATAAATTTCGTGTAACGAGTTAATTGCGTCTAAGACGTAGATTTCGTCTAACAGGTAAATTTCGTCTAAGTGGTAAATTTCGTCTAGGGGGTAAGTTTCGTCTAAGTCGTAAATTTCGTCTAAGGGGTAAATTTCGTCTGAGACGTAAAATGCGTTTAAGGGGTAAATTTCGTCTAAGAGGTAAATTTCGTCGAAGGGGTAAATTTCGTCTGAAACGTAAAATGCGTCTAAGGGGTTAATTTCGTCTCAGAGGTAAATTTTGTCTATGTTGTAAATTTCGTCTAAGGTGTAAATTTCGTCTCAGACGTAAAATGCGTCTAAAGTCGACAATATAATTCCGTCTAAGTCGCAAATTTCGTCTAAGTCGGAAATTTCGTCTACGTGGTAAATTTCGTCTAACGGGGGAATTGCGTCTAAGACGTAGATTTCGTCAAGGTCGCAAATTTTGCCTAAGAGGTAAATTTCGTCTAAGTCGTAAATTTCGTCTTAGGTGTAAATTTCGTCTCAGACGTAAAATGCGTCGAAGGGGTAAATTTCGTCTAATTCGTACATTTCGTCTAACTCGTAAATTTCATCTAATGGGTCAATTTCGTCTAAGTCGTAAATTTCACCTTAGCGGTTAATTTCGTCTAAGTCGAAAATTCCCTCTAAGCGTCTACGTCGTAAATTTCGTCTAACGTGTAAATTGCGTCCAAGACGTAAATTTTGTCTAAGTCGTAAATTTCGTCTAAGAGGTAAGTTTCGTCTAAGTCGTAAATTTCGTCTAAGGGGTAAACTTCGTCTCAGACGTAAAATGCGTCTAAGGGGTAAATTTCGTCCAAGAGGTAAATTTTGTCTAAGTCGTAAATTTCGTCTGGAGAGTAAATTTCGTCTGAGACGTAAATTTCTTCTAATGGGTAAATTTCGTCTCAGACGAAAAATGCGTCTAAGGATTAATTTCGTCTAAGAGGTAAATTTCGTCTAAGTCGTAAATTTCGTCTGCGGGGTAAATTGCGTCTAAGTCGTAAATTTAGTCTAACTCGTAAATTTCGTCTAAGTCGCAAAGTTATTGTAACATTTAACTTTTCTCTAAGTCGTAAATTTCGTCTAAGGGGTAAAATTCGTCTTACAGGTAAATTGCGGCTAAGACGTAGATTTCGTCTAAGTTGTAAATTCGTCTAAGACGTAGATTTCATCTACGGGGTAAATTTCGTCTAAGAGGTAAATTTCGTCTACGGGGTAAATTTCGTCTAACGCGTAAATTTCGTCTCAGTAAGTCGCAAATTTTGTCTAACATTTAACTTTTGTCTAAGTCATAAATTTTGTCTAAGTCGTAAATTTCGTCTCACTGGTAAATTGCGTCTAAGTAATAAATTTCGTCTACGGGGTAAATTTCTTGTAACTCGTAAAATTTCGTCTAGGTCGCAAATTTTGTCTAAGAGGTAAATTTTGTCTAGGTCGTAAATTTCGTCTAAGGGGTAAATTTCGGCCAACTCGTAAATTTCGTCCAGGTAGTAAATTTTGTCTAAGAGGTAAATTTCGTCCAGGTCATAAATTTTGTCTAAGGAATAAATTTCGTCTAAGATGGTAATTTCGTCTAAGTCGTAAATTTTGTCTAACTGGTAAATTTCGTCTTAGTCGCAACTTTGGTCTAACAGGTAAATTTCGTCTAAGTGGTAAACTTCGTCTAAGTCGTAAATTTCCTCTAAGTCGTAGATTTCGTCTGCGGGGTAAATTTCATCTAAGTCGTCAATTTAGTCTAACTCGTAAATTTCGTCTAAGTCGCAAATTTTGTTTAACATTTAACTTTTGTCTAAGTCGTAAATCTCGTCTAAGTCGTAAATTTCGTCTAAAGGGTAAATTTGGTCTCACGGGTAAATTGCGTCTAACACGTAGATTTCGTGTAAGTCGTAAATTTCGTCTAAAAGGTAAATTTCGTCTACGTCTTAAATTTCCTGTAAGTGGTAAATTTCGTCTGAGGGGTAATTTTCGTCTAAGAGGTAAATTTCGTCTAATTCGTAAATTTTTTCGATATCGTGTCGTTTCGGTAGGACTGCTCGGTTTGATTGCCGCTCGTACTGCAAGCACAGCCACCGTAGGCGTCAGCCAAATAACGTTTTGGCAGTTTTTTCCTATTTTTGAGTCGGGAGGTATAAGAAAACACTTTATGACTGGTTCCTCGGGAAACAGTGAGTTTTGTTTCGTCTCGATCCTCAATGTTTCCCTTGGGGCCAGTCATTAAGTGCCTATTATTCCACGGGCGCGCGTTGGAATAATAACAATGGTAGAAGTCTTCTAGCCTTGTTTCAGCATCAGTAAAATTGCTGTTGAATGATCGTTTGTCTTGTCTCTGAAACCTGCGTTCTTTTCAATAGTCAGCACAGTTAGTCAGCGGTGTAAAAGGTTAATATACGAAGAGCTTGGTTCAAGTTACATAAGTCTTATGCAAAAATGGCCACCTGCGCAAAACACTTAGCTTCTTTCGATTATTGAAACAGCGTCATAAAATAAAATAGCACCATAAAATACTACAGTAAAAATAACTGGTTTTGCAGACTAACATACATGCTTAACTTTGTCTCTAATAAATATTGATTTTCAGTGCTGTTAATATTGGCCACTTTCCTAGCACAATCGTTTTAAACTATATTATCGTAATCAGTAATCTTTTCATAGGGTTCGGGTATCATCGTTCTCATGGCAAACTACACTCTGGTTTTCATGTAACTGTAGGTTTCAAAGCTTTTTGTGGAAATGTCAAAACGGTGAAAAAAGATCGCACAGATAAAACACGGCGAGTGAGTGAGATAAACAAATTTACGTACATGTTCCCTACATCACTGATTATATCAGACGGAGTTTATCAACCAATAATTATTGAGCTATGAAATTAGGAGCAACGTGAGTTTCGAAGCCGTAACGGAAGACTTAAACAGCTGTTCAATGCTGAAGCAAGTCACGCCAGTCATCGCTGAATCATTTAAATCATTTTAAGGCTGGAAATTACGTAACATGTGGTTAAAAAGGAACTGAAACCTACTTTCTTATTCCGGTATCACTACGCGCTGTGCTTCGGACAGTTTTCTTGTGTTAGTCAGGCTGAAAAGTTGTTTGGAAAGTGTTTTCTGGAATTAACTGTCTTTTACGTGTCTTTTTTTATAGCGTTGCGTTGGTCCCAAATTGAGTTCCTCATGCATGAAGTCAAAAAGAGACATTTTTGAGTTTGCATTGGAATTAACTAAGTTAATGATTAACAGTTCCTGTTATGGTATTGAGCCTCGATTTAGCCTGACAATCTTTTTTGTTGCTGCTTGAACCTTAAAAATATGTTCCGTTTCCTAAATTAAAGTTCCCATTGTTACTTTAACTCAGGCCATAAGATTAGCTCTAGCCTTGATTTATACAGTTTGTAAAACAGGTCTTTCAGCCGACTGCTAAAAATAAACAAGTATCAAACCAGGAAGAGTTAAACACTAACTTTCGTTCATAATGCTAAGGAAAAATCACTTCGCTTATTATTCCATTGGTACTTGCCTCAAAGAAACCTCAAAAGCTCTTATAACAAAAACATTAAGTTCTGCAGATATGCAATTTGGAGAGATATATCTATATAAAGTAATAAATACAAACTTAGATTCATTAGTATATGGAAAAATTGCTTTTTTAGCCTTAATTAAAAGAAAGCAGCATTTAATTTTCAATAAGCGGGGTTTATTCTTATCTTCAAATAAGAGGTGTAAACTTTTTTCTGCGCATTGAAAACCTGTTTTTAATTGTTGTTTGTCGCAGCTCTAGAACCCATGCTCTTTACACAAGTCCATGAGTCAGAGGTGTAATCTATAGCACATGTTGATGGGCTCGAATGGCATAATTATGCCTTGTGCAAAATAGCATCCACGCTAGCAAAACATCTCTCTCGATTAATGAAAAATATTTCATCACTCAAAAATATTTGAAAAGGACAACCAGAATGAAATTCATTATAGAAGGACACTTGTTTGCCTGCTACGCTGAAGAACAATGCATAGACACCTCAAACGAACACTACCACGTCACCTCTGCATCGCTTCCAGATCTGTTCCGTTTCAAATCATACGTTTTGTTTTAGGCGGAACGCTAACATGAAAATAGAATGAATGGAAACCTAAGCGAAATATTTTTACAATCATGGTATTTTTAATATTTTTAGCATATCAAGTGTATATAAAGGAGAAAGCAAACTATCCGTCAAGTTAAAAGCTGCAATTTCGTTTAAAAGATATCTGTTTACGGGACACATGAATAACAAAATGGTCAACCATCTAAAACTGGTAAGATGTTCCGTTTGATCGCGTTAATTTTTCAGACGTAAATACTGAGGTATGGGGGCAAATTTCACTCCTTTACACCTTCCTACTATTGAAAAATAGTTCATAGAATATTGCAGTGTGATTTAGACGCTACTTAACTTAAACTGGCTACCACTGCGTGTTAGAAAAAAATCTTACCGAAATGTTTTTCCCCATTGATGTGCGTTAGGTCACCGATATTTTAACGCTCACTGGGTGGTTGATACTATTGTCTCGTTCTATTGGATATGTTGGCGCCAGACCTCAAAGCCCTTGGCCATCTTCCGTCACCTGCAGTACCATAACGGCAGAAATCGAAGCACAACAACAGTTCAATGTGACGTGCAACCCATGTACAGAAAGCGTCAGAACTGTCACTGTCTGTGGCATACCTTTCATTTATCATGTTTGCAAAAACACGCCGAAATGTGGACCGGCGACACCGTCCCAACTGGATTTTTCAAAGTGCGCCGGAAAGAATTTACGTTGCCTTTTCGCTTCCGGTTGTAAAAGTGTATAAGTGGATGACTTAAGTGAAGAATGTGAAGATAGTAAGATAACAACCGGTATTATTTATAACGACTGTGAAGCTGCCAATGACAGTTATTGGACACTAAGTTAAACATGTAAATCTGCACCAGACCAACTAAAGGAAAAATAAATCGTTTATCATTCCTTAACTGCTTAGTATTTTCTTCAATGGTATTTTTCTTTTGCTAGCTTCTTATTACAATTTTTACTCAGTAAAAGGTAATAGGATGCTAGCAATATTCTACGTGTTTTAACCTAACTGTCCATACTCAACTCGATCAACTTAGGATTAGAATTTGATGAGTGCGAAGACTCCTAAGACATCTTCATAAAAGAGGACGCTTACGGTTAAGGCTGGTTCCCACAAGGGCATAAGCAAAAGCAAAAGCCGACATACGCAGTAAGATGTTGATAATTGGCACCTTTCGTTAGGGAAATTTTCAACAAAAGACGCTAGTTATCAGTATCTTACTGCGTCTGCGTATGTCGGCTTATGCTCATGCTGACGCTTATGCACTAGTGGGTCCTAGTGGAAACACCCCTTGAAGGATTTCCTTTTTTTCTCAAAAAACGATCTCTAAATGCCCTTTATAACCAAAGTGTGACAGAACAATTGTACAGCAACAAACAGGAGTACCTACAAAGCCTTATACGATGTTGAAGATTGAGATTATGCATACTGTTTGATGTACGTTTAACGGGCAGTTTCGTCTTTGCAGTCAAACTTGATACCCGATAAATTTTCTTGAACAGCGCAAATGAGTAAGATATTGCCATAAAAAGATGTTCATACTCTACTCTTCATATCAAATCAAACCGACCTTCTGAGCCATGAAATTAAAACACAGCAAGTTTCGAAGCCTTAACGTAAGACTTTAATTAACAGGTTTTGAATGCTGAAACAGGTCATGCCACCCATGCATATTCTGTTCTCACTATGCGCTCTGTTTCTCCTGGTTTCTTCGTATTGTTCAAGGGGTAAAATTTTCCCGTTGCTTGGAGAGTGTATTTTGGTATTAACTGTTTTGTGTGTTTTTTTCATGTACATAGTCATATCAAAAATACTTATTAACTTTAAGTTGATGATTAGCCATTTTTTCCACTGCGTAAACTTGGCGTTAGAGGTTGGATACGATTAAATGGAATGACATGCATGTTCCGCTTGACAAAATAACTTAAAATAAAATTCACATTGTTACTTTGTGACGTAAACTCAAGCTATAAGACGTCATTGGGTCTACCCTTGTTCAAGTTGTTTGTAAAACAAGTGTTTCTTCCGACTACCAAAACTAGACAAGCATCGTAAAAGTAAGTCTTAAATGTTAACTTTCCCTGATAACGCAAGTTAAAAAATCTCTCCGTTTATTATTTCATTGGTATAAAGGGTTTTAATACGACCTTCCGAGCTCAGCCTTTCTTTTTTTAGAGATTCGTCTGATACATATAACCATCTTCAAATGAGGGGTCTAGACTTGTTAAAGCATCATTAAAATTGCTTTTTAATTATTGTTTGTCACGACTCAGCAATCCGCGCTCTTTTCATAAGTTGGTGTACGGTTAGTTAGTTAGTTAACGGTGTAATCTACTGAACAGCTGGCGTGGCTCGAGTTGTATATGTCCTGTGGAAAAAAATTAAAAATAAACGTGTGCAAAGCAACCTGTGTAAAGGAAGTCTTTCGATTACTAAAACCAAAATTCAGTTTCCCTTATCACAAGAAAATGACATACAGATTGGAATTCATTACAGAAGGACACTTGCAGTTCGTCTGTGGTACGGAACAATGCACTAAACACACCTCAAACGAAACCTATCTTCAGCGCTTCCAGATTTGTTCCGTTTCGAAAATATATTTACCATGACAAAAGATTCTTTTGTTAGCAATAAGAACATATCCTACTTCGTATGATCAGAATTTGCACCAATTAGTATGAAACGAACTCTGCCTATCTAAGAAGAATATTTTTAGCTAATTTGCTAGTCTTTCTTCTTTTTTTTTTTAAAAAAAAGTATTTTAAGTACATCGAGGGTATATAAAGGTTGAATCCGAAGAAACTAAACCATTCGTCAAGTCTGAAAAGAATTTCTAATCAAAGATATCTATTCAAAGGGACATAAAGAATTTCAAAATAGTCAATCCTCAAAAACTGGTAAGATATTCCATTTTATCTTGTTTCACTGGAATTCGAATACTTTTACGCTTAAGATTTCTTTACTGAATGGACGTAGAGAGTATGTATTTCGTAACCATGGGTTTAACCTAACAAAGTGCATTGTTTTGTCTGGGTCGTATTTTAATCAATTTTGGTTGCTTAGTCAGACGTTTGCCAGAATTTTGTGTTGCACAGTCACCAACGTTGTTGTTTTCTTGAATCAAGTTCGAGGACTGACTACTAAGGGAAGGGGGAGGTATTGCGTGTTACCATCAGATAACGCAAAGTCGTCATTACAAAGCTTTGAATGACGGCAAACCAACTAAACGGCAAATGGACCCTTCACAATGTCCAGCTCATAGCACTGAAAACTAGTTAAGAGAATATTCAGATAATTCTTTAATTTTTCTACTGTACATTTACATGGTCTTGCATGTCAGCTTAAAGTAGCTAAAAGTTTTACTCAGTTTTGTTTCCTCCTAATTTACCTTTAGGTCGCCGATGTTTTAAGGCTCACTGGGTGCTTGGTTCTACTGCTTGGTTCTATTGGATATGTTGGCGCCAGACCTCAAAGCACTTTACCATCTTCCTCCTCTGGTACAGCTCGTGGAATCGTCACCTGCAGTACCATAATTGCAAAAATAGAAGCACAAAAACCTTTCAATATTAATGTGACGTGCAGCTCCTGTACAGAGAGCGTCAGAACTGTTACTGTCTGTGACACATCCTTTATTTACCATGTTTGCAGAAAAACGGGGAACTGTAAACGGACACCGACCCTATTGGATTTTTCAAAGTGCGCAAAGAATTTACGGTGTCTTCTTGCTACCGGTTGTGAGTGAATGTGAAGATTGTAGAACAACTGGTATTATTTATAACGATTATGAGGACGCCAATGACAGAAGCAATGAATAACATTTGTTGGTCACTAAGTTAAACATGTAAATCTGCACCAGATCAACTAGAGATAAATAAACAATAAATATTGCATAAATGTAGTATTTTCAAGAGTATTTTTCTGCTAGCTTCCCATGAAATTTTTATATAACTCAGTAAAAGTTAATAAGAATTCAAGAATCCAGCAAAGTTGTACAAGTTTTAACCTAATTGCCCATACTCCATTCAATCAAGACTAAATTGAACTTAAAGTTAGGAGTGGATTTTCCAACTTCATATTTACTACTTGTTGACAATAAAAACAAGTGGAGAACAATTAAAGCCGTGTAATTTAATTTACGATAATTATAATGCCGCCAGGGAAAACAGCAAGGAAATGTAAGTCTGTACTAACTCAGCAATTTATCAATGAATCATACAACATTCCATAGCAGCAGTGTTTTTATAGTGCTATACTGATGCAACTACTAAATCTATGCATACCGCTCTATTATTTCTTTGCAAAAGAGAAATTTCCCTCTGGGTCTAAAACAAATGACTGAAGAGGCTTATCACTTTTTGACAAGGAAGTCACTTGAAGTTTTGCTTGTAAATAAAATTGCGGATTCATCAAACTTATTCATAATCTCAACTATACCAGGGTCGCGCTCTGGCCTATCATAATAATTGGAATTATAGACAAACGATGTGAGAATATATATGTGGAATTCCACCTGGATAATCCCATGTTTCCTCGAAAATTTCTAAGGGAGAACCCATCTCTGCAGACCCACTGGCGGTTAGTCGGGATAATAGGACACAATACGAAATAGTTCTGAAATACTGCCTCATTGCGCAGAACATTCGTGAGATAATGTCCAAATGGTGATCTGTATCAAACGACACAACTCTCGTGCTTTCGTATACGGGGTTGTTTTTGTTAAAACTAAATCGCATCGTAGAAACCGTGAAATATATAGCAAAATGAATTGGCAAGCCGTTTGAAATTTTCAGGAAAAGTTAGAATACAATTCTGGCGAAATCTTCGTACTTTTTTCGTAGTATTTACCTATTTATTGCAAAGATTTGCCTTCTGTGTTGTGTGCATTGTATGGCTGTATTGTCTGTCCCATGCAGTACTAATTTGTTACTTGTAGCCTATAAGACCGTAAATTGTACTAATTATAATTAATTAGTATCTGTAAAAAGGGATACTGTCAATAAATAAAAAAAATAGGAGTTAATAAAGGGTTGTAAACATTCTTATTATATTTTTTTTATGTTACGTTTGTCCCAAATTAAGTTCCCCATGTATGAAGTCATAAAGGAAACATTTCTAGTGCGTCATTGAATGAAGGAACTAAGTTAATGATTAACCCTTCTTCTAGTGATATCGAATAACTGAGTTCCTGCAATTTAGCGAAGCCAATTATTTTTCCATTGCATGAAACTAGGCATTATAGATGGGATATGATCAATTGTATTAACATGCTCCGTTTCCTAAACTAAGAGTTTTGATTGTTACATCGCGACATGAACTTAGTTAAGACGTCATTAGCTTTGCCCTTGCTTCAATTTGTTTGTAAAAAGGTTTTTCTTCCAACTGCTTAAATTAAACAAACGTCACAACGGGAAGTGTTAAATATTAACTTCTCATTGTAATGCAGATTCAAACATCTCTCAGTCTCTGTTTACGATGTTATGGGTTTGTGCCTTATACACTCCTCACGAGGTCAATGTAACATATATAGATGCTGTATTTAACATAACTTGGAAATATACAATTAATGAAAGAAATAAAAGTTGCAGATTCATGAATGTTAAGAGGGATTGCATTTTTGCCTTGGAAAAGAAACACGCCATTAACTTCAAAATGTTTAATGGATATTTTTATCTTCAAATTCGAGGGTCTAAATTTGTTTCTGCATCAGTAAAATTGCTGTTGAATGATCGTTTGTTTTGTCTCTGAAACCTGCGTTCTTCTCATGAGTCAGTGAGTCATCGGTGTAAGCTAATATACGATGAGCCTGATCCAGGTTGCATATGTCCTATGCAAAAGAATCCACCTGAGCAAAGCACTTCTTTCGATTGTTGAAACAGCGTCATAAAATACAACAAAATACTATAGTAAAGGAAGCATATGTATATATATTTAAATAATTAATCTGGCAGAGTTACTTACATGCTAAACTTTATCTCTAATAAATTAAATATTGATTTTATTGCTGTTAATATTGGCCACTTACCCGTCACAGTCGTTATAAGCTATATTATCGGAATCATTAACTCTCTTTAAAGGGTTCGGGTATCATTGTTCTAATGGCAAACTACACTCTGTAGGTTTCAACGTTTTTTGTTGTGTGTGTGGAAATGCCAAAACGGTCAAAATAAATCGCACAGATAAAACTCGGCAAATGAGTAAGATAAAAATATTTTTGGACGCTACATCCCTGATTATATTAGACGGAGTTCTAAACCAATAATTAATTAGCCCTGAAATTACGAAGGAAGAGAGTTTCGAACCGTAACGAAAGACTTAAACAGCTGTTAGTACTGAAGCAAGTCACGCCAGCCATCGCTGAATCATTTAAATCATTTTAAGGCTGGAAATTACGTAACATTTGATTAAAAAGGAACTAAAACCAACTTTCTTTCCAACTTTCCAACTTTCCGGTCTCACTACACGTTCTGCTTCGGACAGTTTTCTTGTGTTAGTCAGAATGAAAAATTTTCTCGTTGTTTGGAAAGTGTCTTTTGGAATTTACTATCTTTTACTTTTTTTTATAATGCTAAATTGGTCCTAAGTTAAGTTCCTCATGCATGAACTCATAAAGAAACATTTTTGAGTTTGCATTGGAATTATGTAAGTTAATGATTAACACTTCCTGCTATGATATTGAGCCTCGACTTCGCCTGACAATCTGTTTTTGTTGCTTCTTGAACCTTAAAAAGGTATAAATATGTTCCTTTTCCTAAATTAGAGTTCCCAGTTTTGTTTACCTCAGGCCATAAGACGTCATTAGCTCTTGATTTAAATAGTTTGTAAAACAGGTCTTTCAGCCGACTGCTTAAAATAAACAAGCATCACAACAGGAAGAGTTAAACATTAACTCTCGTTTATAATGCTACGTTAAAAATCCACTTTGAGACCTCACAAGTTCTTATAACATAAACGTTCGGCAGATATACAATTTGGAGATATACATATACAGTAACAAATACGAACGCACTGATTCATAAATATATGGAGAAATTTCTTTTTTAGCCTGAATTAAAAGAAAACAACATTTAATGTTTAAAATGTAGCGTTTATTCTTATCTTCAAATAAGAGGTGAAAACTTGTTTCAGCACATTGAAAAATTGTCCATGAGTCAGTGGTGTAATCTATAGCACATGTTGAATGGCTCGAATGGCATAATTATGCCTTGTCCAAAATAGCATCCACGCTTGCAAAGCATATCTCTCGATTACTGAAAAATAGTTCATTACCCAAAAATATTTGAAGATGACAACCAGAATAGAATTCATTATAGAAGGACACTTGTTTACCTGCAGCACTGGAGAACAATGCATAAACACCTCAAAGGAACAATACCACGTCACATCTGTATCGCTTCCAGATCTGTTCCGTTTCGAATCATACGTTTTGTTTTAGGCAGAACGATAACATGACAATAGATTCTTTTGTATGCAAACCTAAGAGAAATATTATTATAATCATGGTATTTTTAATATTTTTAGCATATCAAGTGTATATAAAGGAGAAAGCAAACTATCCGTCAAGTTAAAAACGGCAATTTCGATTAAAAGATATCTGTTTACGGGAAACATCAATTACATAATGGTTAACATTCTAAAACTGGTAAGAGGTTCCATGCATTTGATCGCGTTAATTTTCAAGTTGTAGGTATGGGGCCAAATTTCACTCCGTTGCTCTTCCTTCTCTCCAGCATACTATTGACAAATAGTCAATGGAATATTGCAGTGTGATTCAGACGCTACTTAACTTAAACTGGGTACCACTGCGTGTTAGACAAAAACCTTACCGAAATGTTTTTCCCCATTGATATGCTTTAGGTCACCGATATTTTAACGCTCACTGGGTGCTTGGTACTATTGTCTTGTTCTATTGGGTATGTTGGCGCCAGACCTCAAAGCCCTTGGCCATCTTCCGTCACCTGCAGTACCATAACGGCAGAAATCGAAGCACAACAACAGTTCAATGTGACGTGCAACCCATGTACAGAAAGCGTCAGAACTGTCACTGTCTGTGGCATACCTTTCATTTATCATGTTTGCAAAAACACGCCGAAATGTGGACCGGCGACACCGTCCCAACTGGATTTTTCAAAGTGCGCCGGAAAGAATTTACGTTGTCTTTTCGCTTCCGGTTGTCAAAGTGTATAACTGGATGAACTTAAGTGAATGTGAAAATAGTAAACTAAGAACCGGTATTATTTATAACGATTGTGAAGCTGCCAATGACAGTTATTGCTCACCAAGTTATGTAAATCGCACCAGATCAACTAAAGTGAAAAATAAATCGTTTATCATTCCTTAACTGTGCAGTATTTTCTTCAATGGTATTTTCCTTTTGCTAGCTTTGTATTACAATTTTTTCTCAGTAAAAAGTAATAGAAAGCCAGCAATACTCTACGTGTTTTAACCTAACTGTCCACACTCCACTCGATCTATTAGGATTGAATTTGCTGAGTGTTAAGACTCCTATGACATCTTCATAAAGAAGGACGCTTATACGGTTAAGGCTGATTCCCACTAGCTTATAAGCAAAAGCTTAAGCCGACATACGCAGTAAGATGTTGATAATTGGCACGTTATGCAAGGGAAATTTCCAACAAACGACGCTAATTATCATCATCTTACTGCGTCTGCGTATGTCGGCTTATGCTTACGCTGATGCTTATGCACTAGTTGAAGCCAAACTTGAAGGATTTCCGTTTCTCCTCAAAAAGCGATCTCTAAATACCTTTTATAACCAGTGTGACAGAGCAATTGCACAACAAGAAATTATTAATACCTAAGATTTTTAAGATTGAGATTATGCGTACCGATTAATGTACATGTAACAAGTAGTTTTGTCGTTGCAGTCAATTATTTGGATGTTTGGCCTTTCTCTTTTTAAGATTAGGTAGCAAAAAAACAACCTAGTCAGAAGTCAAATGTCCGAAGCGTTTTCGTAATACAGTGTTTGTGGTGGATGATTCCTTACCACTGAGATCACTAAAAAGGTTTACCTAGGCCACCGGCGAAGATAACCATTAAATATAAGCGGAACATTGAGACATTTACAGAAATTTCATTTAATACCAACCATCTTCCGTCTTAAATTGCTGTTGCAAAAAGTTTTTCACGAATACGTAAGTAGCATACGGTTCTCCTTTTCTTTTTCTTTTTCCGTTGCTGGAAACGAGAACAAAAGCCAAATGTATCACATGCAATACCGCAGTGACGAGAAATCCAGCATGGCCATTAGTTATAGACCAAGAGACAAAACCAAGTCAAATCTATCTCTTACAAAGTTTTAAACCCTCATGCAGATGTCGTTTTGCAAGATGGTAAAAAACACAATATAGATATTATGTAACTTCACTGGAATTCCACTAGATCCTGCGCCAAATGACAATTCTTATTTTACTTAACATGTCAGGATATATATATATTAATAATGCATTCGTTTTTTTTCGCTTCCTCAAACAACCTTTATCTTCCACTTCTGGGTCCATAAGGAAAGCAACGCACTTTACAAATCAGATTAGTGCGCAAAATGATCGGATAATTGGTATTATAAAAATATTTAATAAACTATTATATAGATATCTCAAATGACCGCTATAAAAAAAAAACCCGCACAAATCTTGCCAAATCTCAGTTATATATACGCTGTTTCTTGGAGGCTTGAAGAGAATACTTGAAGAGTATTTTCTGCCTAAAAGATCTCAATGCCTTCAACTTCTCGGCTAAACAATTGAAATTTTATTTACTGTCTGAACAACATTCTGAAAACATGTATTGATTTTCTCCATTCTATTGTACCATGTACACATCTCTTTTCTTATATACCCTCAATATCCGTAGAAACCTTAAAATAACTGGAGACTAAATAAAAAGCTTTCGGGTTACCTCAGCCTCCAGACTCAAATATACGTTATTTTTCTGTCCATATATTAATTAATATAAATATATATATATTTTGTAAAATTGTAAACGTATGAGTAAACAACGTTAGCAACAAATGATTGCTGTTTAAGGGAAAGCCTTCACCCTAGAAAAAAAAAAGCACTGTTAGATTCCATCCATCTAGAACACAAGCTTCGTAACGGAAAAATTTTGCTAGCATTCTATGAGGTAATACAATAAACTAAAACTGCATAGGCCTCCTATAGTTTCCGGAATAGTTTAAGTGCCTATGAAGTGAGAAGTAATTGTTGCTTATTTGAAAGGTTTTTTAAAATAAAGAAGAATGGCGTTTTCTTTTTTGGGATATCTCCTTTCGTTTGACAGATGTTGACATTTTCGTACTATGCAAAAGAGGAAAGTGATGACGTCATAACTGGTGGCACTGAAAACAATAAAACACTGTAGTAAGAATATCTTTAGAAATATTGGCGTGGTGTTGCTAACGACGTATGGAAAATGCCGATTTGCATTTCTTGATGATTTGCATAATCGTGCAAAAACTTAGAATAGCAAGCAAGTCGTTTACTAGTTTCAGGAAATCTACGTTTTAGTAAAACATAAAGCTTTAGCTGGTGATAGCAATACTCGGGTAAATAATCCGAAACAGTCAGATATCTTGTGCTGATGGACGCCTTAAGAAACTTCGGTAGTTTCTCTCAGTCCTTCTGTTGGATTCTTTTGTTAGAACAATGCAGTGTACTTGAGCTCTTGTTCCTAATCAGGAGTGACAAAATTAATTCTTCAATTCTTTTCACTCACGATAAGCTAGAAAAGTAAGGCGAATAAAGAAAAATACCATTCAGAATATTGACTCGATGTGCCTCTGAACTCACTAGCCAGTGCTGGTATTTAAACGGATGTATGGCGATCAAAAAAAAAAAAATTATCAGAATAAATAAGTTAGTTTCTCTTGATTTATTTGGATTCGCAATTTATGATCCTACAAAGCGCTTTAGAGTGGTAATCAAAGGAAAACGCTATGAATGAACTGTTTTCCAGTATCCAAAGAAAGTTTATGGGATTGTTTTTGATCACCTTATGAGCATTTCCGAGAATTACGTAGGACGGTACAGAGAGAAGTTTCGATCACATCCTGTACATTATTTCAAACTCAATTTACGGAACCAGTCAACCCTGACTAGCTGACGAAAGCGGCCAGGAAGTTTTCTGGAATAAAACACTTCTGGGCAGTATGTTTTTGTTTACAGCTGTCAATCCAATGGTTTGACCGCCTGTGTACGCGCCGCTCTATCTATATCTGCAGTGTCAATTTGATTACTGTTGCCCAATGGGAGAAACTTTGCCTGACAAGCCCCAGTTATTTAAAAAATAGCGCTACCAGGTTCGTCACCATATCTTTTCACACGTAGCCACGATGAGGTACACCAAACTGGTTCCCAGGACTTAAAATTTGGAAGGCTCGGGAACAACCCTGGGACACATCACATAAGATTATACAATACACTCCAACATTTAGCACGGTGCAACGTCATCTTGGATGACCTTGGTCTTGCAGGAAAGATATAAATACTACTAGATCGCTTTCGTTTTAACCATAGTATCATGATATTGCATTCCATAGCAAACATCACGGAGTCTTGTGTTTTTTGGAAGAGCGAAACCTCTTTCAAAATTCAATTTTGGTCATGAACTGGTTTCACTACAGACTAAGCCAGTAATAATGGATATTGTTTCGGTCAAATTCAGTCAGCCTGCTTGTCAGGCGTTCTTTTACTTGTGTTAGACCTAAAGAACAGTAAACCTTTGCTAATTACGGTATTGCCAGTGGCAAGTGCTATAAAAGAAAAACATTGTTTGGCGGATATTACTTCTATTAGTAGAGTAAATGGCAGGAATTGTTTTCCATTAGATTTCTGCGACTTTAAGCAAGTCGCGTGACGTTTACTCATAAGTATCTGCCTTGATTATAATCTTTTTTAGCATCGAAATATTACTCCTTCGTGTTTCTTTTAGGATAGAAACAGTTTTCAACAAGTACGCAGTTCACTTTATTTTCGTTTTCTTCTCTTTCTTTCTCTTTCTTCATCACTTCACTCCTTTTTCATATTTTCAACTCTGCATCAACCTTCCGTCAGCTGGAAGAGTCCTGACTCAACAGATTAAAAATCCAACTGACGTAGAAACTCTTAACATCTTCTGCTTTTTTTTTTCTTTCTTGACACAAAGTTCTCCTGAAATGTTGTCGATATTTTTTCATCTTGATAATGGTGTCAAGATTACTTGGAAACGTCGTAGTTCAATTTCGCGTCTTTTTGTAATCAATTATTGTATTTCCAAATGTTTTCTTATAGGGCACTACCAGAGGATGAATCCTTTGTGAGTCTCCTGGTTAAAAACAATTATTGGCTAAGGTTTCTGTGATATCCGAAATAATCAGGGTCGAGGTAAGTGTTATCAGCCGAAGCCGAAGGCTGAGGCTGCTAACACTAACCGAGACCTTGATTATTTCGGATGTCACAAAAACCGAATCTAATAATTGTTTTATTATACATTGTTTTAAAGAAAATAACGACAAACGCATTATCGCACCGAACGCAGTTTATTTTCGACAAGCCATGTTCTTACTTCGCGGTCCGTGAACTTCACATTACTCTTGGAAATCATGCATTGCGCGCGCAACCTACAGATTATTCACTAATTTGCTAGCAGATTAGTGAATAATCTGTAGGTTGCGCTGTTTCCCAGAATTAGCTGTAGACTTTTAGCCAGTGAGAAGACAGATGGTGACTAAAATGTATAATAATCGAGATAATTGTTGACGTACAAATTGATGAAGTCAAAAGTGGTTCAATGTCTGCTCTTTTGTAGGAAAGTCGTCATCGAAAGTGCTAAAGATACATCAACCAATACCTTGTTAAACACCTGATGTACATCTTATGACCTAAAAGATATTTATCTCTTTTAGTCTTATATTCTTTCTTCCGGTACAATTCTCGTTTAGATTCATGTTTCATAGAAACTTGGTGCACGTAAAGGTACGCTGTAATTTTTAATCACTGGTTGAAATCCAAGTATCAAGAGGTGAGTTTGGCATCATAATCATGATTCTCTGTATTAGTTTTAACAGTGTGCATAAGAGTATCAAGAGACATAAGATTATATATCATGGCTACATTATAGCGTTTTAATAAACACCTTAATAAAACGTTTTGCCGCCCTGCTTTTACCCTTCTTAATCTTTTAGAACACAATGCTATCTTTTCTATGATTTCTTTTTGCTGTGTCCCACTGAAAAGGACCTTTGGTGAAGTGGACAGTGGACCCTCTGCTAAAGTATTGTTATTATTTACTATAATTATTTTATCACTTAGATAACGATTTGCTCCCTTCTTCTACTTCTCCGGTTTGCACCATCCTGCTCAGTTTTTCAAGGGAAGAAAACGAAATGACATCAAAACTGGCGCGAAATTAAATATCAGCTGCCAAGCACTACTTGACAGTGTTGCCAAGTACTACTTGACAATCTTGCTGCCCGAGGACGAGCTTCTGTGGTACTCATTTTAGGTCTACCTTGCAGTAAAAATGTAGTCAGCCAGCCCTTATTCCAGCCATTTTTCTTTTGAAGAACGAGGGAAAATACTAAGGAATGGTCACGTTTGGTTAACGAAAAAAGAAGAATAACTCATCCTCACCAAAGACCGAAAGAAATTATCTACAGATTAATATCTTACATTACAACTCAAATATTACAATACTATTTAAGGTGGATTGAGGGTTTTAAATATGGCCAACTCTTACAGAAGCTCTTGTTAGACTTTCCCGTCAATTAAGTGGGGGACGCCGCGACGCGCTGCCAATTCAAGCATTAAAAGAGGCTACATCACGGTTTGCGTATTTTGAAAAGTTTAGTCTAAATTTTATCAAGTCCGTCGTTTGTTATCCGTGTCAGTCTTCTCCATCCTTAACTATCCTTGTTTTATTATGGTTTATTATTATCTCTATAGCGTTTAAACTATTATTTTCAAGTTTTTCTTAATTTAAAGGTAATTTTGTACGCGGGCAAAAAAGAAATGAAAATACGGTGTACACCGTGACTGAGCTCCTTTAATCAGACCTTAACAGAGCTCCTATGACGTAATTTGGCTTGTCATTTGACAAAAGCAATTGAAAATGATTAAAAGTCACAGTTTTATTCCAGGTTTGTATGAGAACTGTCTATGCTTATAATGTACGCCTTTCCCTTTGAACAGTTTTAGATCTTGGTAGCTGGCAAGATCTCGGACTACCAACGTAAAACGTTATAACCATCGATAAACACAAAATTTGTTAGTGTTACACATACTCCCCAAATTTATTTGGCTAGATAATACCCATTGCATGACGCTCCAAGTAGTTCATTTCTATTAAGTTAAAATTGCAAGAATTCGAGCAGCGAACTCAAGGCAGGGCATTAAGCCTTGAATTTGTGTCGGCTTTGCTTGCCAACCACAATAAACACAGAAATTTACGTTTCAAGATAAGTTTAATTCAGTTAGTGTCTTATTAACCGGGCAAACCGACGCTAAATTCATGCCTCAGTGATTTGCTTGATTCTTGCATTTTTTTTTTTTAAGGCACAATACTCCTCATACCAACGAGTTTGCTCTATTACTGACCTTAAAATAGCGTACAAAAACCCTATACTCGGAGTGGAATTCAAAGCCGGTTAAAATTCCATGGAGCAGTAAATTTACTTATCAATCATCTCCTGCGGATGCAAACGTATTGAAACGCTATTTTTGGACCATGAACAATCTTCTGAAGTAGGCACTATGAAGTGACGAGAAGATACAACGGAAACCTATGCGATGCAAATAAGTTTTGTGTATCGTTCCGTCCCATCTTTTAAGAAGGTCATTACCGATATTGAGCTGGTCAGTTGCACTTTGATCAAGTGAGTAGTCAGCAGAAAAAAATTGACTTCAACGCGTGATTCCAGTTTGTGCCTGTTACGAAACGAAAAGTTACGTATGAAGGTGAAGACAATTTTAACACCAGTATAGATTTTGAAGGTGATGATCATCTTTATCATTCTGTTCATTTCTATTTTCTTCTTCATTTTCATTTGGAAAAAAATAAACTTCTTATCCAAATTCATCCTTAAATAGGTCTTCAGATGTCTTAAAAACGTCTCTTTTCTTGACCTATGCCGGGTCTTACAATATAAACAAAATAAGACTTGTGAGAACGTTTCCTTTGGAATTATTGGTTGCTAGAAGAATGAGAGGTACGGGTTCCTTTTGTTTTTTGGAGCCATAACACAAACTGGTTGCTCACTGTTCTAGCTTGACGAAGTTCGTGATGTCGATGTTTGCATTTGGCACTTGAGAGACACGGCCGATGGATTGATAAAAAACCATAGCGAGAAGAGAGGCAGCGAGAATGCGCAACGGAGTAATTTCACGAAAGGCCATATTGGCGTTTTTGCACCGTAAGACGTTTTTCAGCAACGAAACCCAACCCAATCTATACACTTTCCTTCTGAATAAAACAGTTAGTTTCCTTTACAATAATATTTCATAGTTATTTTTCCTTTTCACAGTCTCGCCTATATGTTGTGGACATCTGTATCCTTTTTTTCAAATTTTGAACATTTAAGGCTGTAGTCTGACAGCCGAAAAGCTCTGGTGTTTATTTTTTTACTATTATTGTTTACTATTATTAGATAAGTAATCGTAGTTAGCTTTCGCCAATTAGTATACATTGTATGCTAGCGACTTCGACACGTTAATAAAGTTCTTATCTTATCTTATCTTACCGTGCTAGCCGAGATGACGTCTTTATACATGACAAACATCTTTCTCCCAGACTGAAAGAAAATATCTACAGTTTTAACATCTATGTTCAATTGCAAATCAAATTTTTGTGTGCTATTTTAGGTCGAATGAGAGTTCTAATTATGGCCGGCTCTTACAGAACCACTTATCAGATTTTCCCGCCAAGGCGCGAGAGGTGAAGTGCTTGAATTCCCATTTTCGTCCCCAGAGCCCACGATCCTTCTGGCCTGCTCTCGATCCCTGCCGCAGGCCAGAAGGATCGTGGGCTCTGAGGACGAGAATGTTGAATTCCATGCTCTTATTCCCAAACTTAAACAGAGCTTTCGTGACGTAACTTGTCTTTTTGTTTATCTAAATCAATGGAAAGGCGCAATCTTAAGTCGCATAATGTTATTTCCGTCAAGTTTGTATGTAAACTGTTTATGTGTACATTTACTACTATTTTCGATACTACAAGAACGAAGACTAACGAATAAAAATTGTTGGCTCTGATATAAATGTTAGACGAACGAAATAAAATAAAATACGAAATAATAAAGTAAAATATAATGCCACGCAAGAATTCAAAAGAAGAAACCACGACTATCACTCCGCTGTGAATTTATTGAGAGTTGCTTGTTAACTGATAACAAACAAAGATACAAATACAGTCAGGTTCTTTCTAACAGACAAAACCCACGCTAAATTCATGGCTCATCGTTTGTAATTTTGTACGTTCGATGAGGTTCAATATCCGGCCTCAAAATAGCGTATAAAAATCATGACGTCAAATTAAGCTGAGTAAAGTCCACAAAACAGAAAAATCACTTGTAAATCCATACTCATTAAATTGCTATTTTGGACCTTGAACAATCTCTTGTACCACGAAATATCACAGTCACAGACACGCAGCACATTACCGCAATGAGTTCTGCTTATCGTACGGTTCCGTTTTCATCTCTCAAGAAGTGCAGGGCCAGTATTGAATCTCCAGTGCTAATAGCGCTTCGATCAGGTGAGCATTATGCCAGCAAAACAAAAAAGGCAAAAACCTACTTCAGAAAATAGTATCATGATATAAAAGCTACGAATGCGCTCACATGCAGATCAGATACCCTTGGGCGCAAGTAAACACCAACAAGGAAAAAGCGTTTTTGAGAGGAACACAGAGCCAGCAATTCAATGTACAAACTTGTGGTAGGTTGTCGTACATTTTTACGTAATATTTAACATTTTTGGCCAAATCCCAGACTGTCAGCTTCTCTGTTTCATCTTGTATGTTTCTGAGGCAACCCTACTTGGGCAATAGAGTCACCACTTTCTGAACTCAGGCATATATTACACTCTTATTATACAAGAAATTAATGTCGAATCTGACATGTTCACTTCCTCAACATCCCTGCAATGGTAAAGAGAATTTCATTAAAATTTGGACGGAACAAACATTGAGGACTTTCTCAATTCTTACTGTATAGTGTTGTTTCGTCATGTTCATAACAAATCGAAAAAATTGACCTTCCAATACAATTTTAATAAGGAATAACTTTTAGCATGTCACAAGATTTTGGCTATTGTCGACCTAAGTCGGTTGTTATAATGTGAGAAAGGTTCTTACACAACGCCAAAAAGCTTAGCCAGCACGTTTCACAGTACCTTGCATATCCGTCATTCTTTTACCTCAATGAATATTTCGAAATGAAATCACTCATCTCAATTACTAGTTTACTAAACAGCGCATTTCTTAAATCACTGTAAGAGTGCGCCTTGAACCATTCTAGGTAAATCTTTACAAGAATAACTATATCATGCTCGATGTGTCCAGAAACTGATATGCGATTGACTGCGGTCTAATTTAAAGGCCCTTATGTTATGACGAAGAGAAGGCAATGAATAATATTGACCTGTGAGCTGACTTTTTTTTTCGGAAGATTTTCAAGGGGCAAAATTCCTAAATCAAACACGTCACTATGGACGCAAAAATTGGAAAAGTAGATTGTAATAGTAGGGAGACCTTCCAGTTGGGCGCGGCTGTTCCCGTCCCCTCCCCCGTGCGCCGTCCTTCGTCTCCTACTTTTAAGGAAGGATAATACCCTTGAGTGAAAATTGCTCGACCGAAAATTTCTCGTAGGGACTCGGCGCTTGCCAAGCTCGATTTTGAATATCCGACAATAAACTCCCTGAAGACACCCAAAAATAACACCATTGTCCTAAAAAATTCAAACCATAACAATGGGCAAATTTTGATATGAAGTGAGAACGTTTCTGATAGGGATAAAATACTTTGTAAAAGGAAGTTCACACACTGACATTTTTGCCCTTTTCCTTTTCGTAAGGCCTTAAATATGCTGATCTGCTGCCTCGTCGGAACGACTTTGTGCGGTCGGCAAAATTGGAGAAATTTAGCAGACTGCCTCCAATTGAGTTCTACTAGAACATCTCCAAAACACATTCTCAAGTTCATTCGTCGTCATGGTTATATGATCATTCCTCAATCTAACCCTCCAACGGAAGAGCAAGGAGCAATGAGGCCTAGCAAAAGAGCTATTTACAGTGGTAAATGTCCCTTTAAAATGGAAGTGAAAGATTTCGTAGACACTGTTCCAAGGTTTTTGAGCAATGCTTCTTGCAGTGGTTGTGACGTCCGTTGCAAGCCCATCTCCTACACGCTGAAGCTGCTTCGCAGAAAATGCGAGAATTATTGGTTGTGGGAGGAACATGAAGTGCGGGTTGCTTATGTTTTAGAACTATGAAAAAGCCTTGCTCAGTCTTTCCGCTTGCTATGCCTCAGTATTAGCTGAACATTTCGTTACGTCAATGTTTCCATCTGGTAATAACAATAAAACAAACAAAACGATAGGAGCCTATAACGCGTAATTGCCGCGCCACCATAATAGTTTTATCAAACAATAGTTATTTTCACACAAGAAAAGCAACACTCGTATCACTACCGCAAAACATTTACTGCACTGGATTTAGTTATTACAACGTGGTTAAATTAAAGGTAATTGATCATTTCAAGCTACTTTCAACAATGAAATCAAACGGAGTGACAACGCCTACCACATATATGTGCAAACGTCCGAAGACTATTCCTAAAATATCTCTTCTATTGTGGAGAATCTTTGTTGACGGGCTTGTTTATATGATGCCTCGTTAGCAAACGACTTTGCGATGAGAAGGCATCATGGTGAATACCGTAACTAAGTGACTCTAAATATTAAAGACGCATGAAACTTATCAGTAATTGGTAATATTGCTTTTGGCGTGTAATACTGAAAAAAATATATTGGCTCGCAAAAACTGCAAAATTTCTGGGTGGTAAAAGCGAGCGATGAATTCTTAGGTAAAATCTTGAGTTTTTAAACCCGCGTCATACAAAAAGAAGTTGTACGTTAGGCTCAGATTTCTTGGGACAGTTAATCGTGACCTACCATTTCAATATTCAGAGTTGACATTTTTGTAGCTCGAGCAGAGACTAAAGAGCAAATATTGTAAACAAAGACTACCTGACATGTACTTTCAACGTTTACCCTTCGTGGCTGGCACAGCGGTAATAGTCGTAAGAGTTTTGTTATGGCGACCTTGTTGGCGTTCCCAGACAAGACAAAACGTTTCCACAAAAAAATTAAATCATTTCTCAGAGAAGAGACATTTTTTCTTTGTGAATTCCAATAAGAGAGTAGTGCCGACCGTCATGTGAAAACGCTTTTGATCTGACAAATAATAAATTGAAATTGTTGATTTTCCTATCGTTATTAGTTGTAAGAGTCGAAACATGGCATATTGATACAGCAGGGTTATATTGGCAAAAGAAACTTCATGTGGAAAAACGTTCCTCATTTTCAATTTTAGCAGATGGTTGAGCTCTGAGCTTGCCGTATCCTCACGTAGATTTTTTTGAAAACTTTGAAATTGTTTGCAGGGAGGTCTCTACTGATTCGTAGGATTTCAACAGTCTTCAGTTAATAACCTAAAAAGAAACTCCCAAATTGCAAGCCACGCAAGCCTTAGACACCAAGGCAAAAGCACCCTGGAAAGAGTTTGGTCGGAGTTGCATTCCGGTAACTCTTAAACGTTCATTTTTCTGAGGTAATAACTTTAAATTAAAGGAAACTTCAAAATAATAGTTTCCTAAGGTAGAAAATCACCAAAGAAGTGATAACAAACCGAAATTAAGTACGAGACCGGAGTAGTTAAAACTTAGAGAGATTACTGACGACAGACTACAAACCACAAAAATTGGCCAGTCATTTCTGCCATGTGGTGATTATACATAAATACAACTTTAATTTTGAGTCACTAACACAAACAGACGTCGGCAACTATGAATAGCTACTATCACTCCAAGACTAATGCCTAAGTTTAAGTAATATATCAAACACGAGGGACTGTGTTTTACCACATTTCCAAATCAGAAAAGAGTTGAAAATACGCACATCGGAGTATTTTTGGCGCCGGAACTTGGATGTACTTGTAAATGTGATGAGACACTGTCTCCCGCGTTTGATATATCATCTCAAATGAAGCAGAGGGGGGAAACGGAGAACCAGAATGGTAAAAATCCAGTCTAATTACCAACACATATCAAATGAAAGCTACTAAAATTGCTTTCAATCATCTACCTTAAGTTTTCTTTCAGGCAGTAGAAAGTCTTCAACACCATGTTGGGATTTTTTTTCTACTCGGTCTTCCATAGAAAAGTACGAGTCAGCCTGTTCTTCTTGGGTCACAAACGGGGGGTCATAGTGCCGAGCGTTCCTATCGGAGAGCGCGGAAACTGGGGATGAGATTTGCAACAGCTTGGTAATCGTGTGCAACATAAGTTGCAGAATGATGTGTTTTGTGAAGAAAGCTTTGGAAAGAATCACACCAATACGGTCCAATCATATACAAAGGATTTCGACTGTTTCAGAAACCGGTCGGTCCACGAATCCTATAGCTTAAAAGCTAGCCCTCTCGAGATATCAAATGAGCCATATGCGAGTTTTGACTACGAAAACAGTGACAAAACTTTCTCGAACTAATTAATAATTCATCAAGTTTAAACAATGGAAATCATGACCGTGACGGTATTTGGTTATCTGATCTTAATTAGCATAGATTTTTACGATTTTATTTCACCGTTTTCTCCTTAGTTTTAGTTTCGATTGGAAGATATATCAAACACTCAAAACAGTGTTTGGCCACATTTCCAAACACCTCGAAGTTCGTCAAAAATATATACTTTCTTCTCGGTGTTTGGAAATGTGGTCAAACAGGGTCTTTCGTGTTTGATATATTACATGATTTAACGACAAACTTTAAGCTGAAACGACTGGACACCTCAGATGTCGATAAAAATCAAGAATCTACGCGAACAGAACTTCGAAGGTAAGGCAAACAACATGCAATCGGATGAAGAGGATACTCAAAAAAAGCTACATGAATAGTAAATGAATTTATTTAAACTTACTCTTGTGTTAAATATCCCGATTCTTTTATCCGTTTTTATTGTGTTCAATACTTATAAAGTATTATTTAATATTGCGATACGAGGCCTGAGTAATTAAGGTAAGGCAAACAACATGCAATCGGATAAAGAGGATACTCAACGAAGTAACATGAATAGTGAATAAGCCCGGGTAAATCTAAAATTATTCTTGTGTTAAATATCCCGATTCTTTTATCCGATTTTATTGTGTTCATGATCAATATTTGGTTTGTAAGAGTCAAGGAAAACATGGAAGGAGGTCGCTTTGGGGCGGGAATAAGAGAGTTAATTACTTCCTCGTTCGTCTTGAATACAGTGAATCCCAAGGTCATGATCAAAGCTTTCTTAATATCGCCATGTTAAAAGTAAAGGACTTCCAGTGGGTGCTCTATCAATTGTGACCGGTTAAGTGCACACCACGTACTATTGCTTGAGGAACCAGGTTTCGATTGAGCGACAATCAAACAAATTTACTGGGAGATCATTTGTATGCTGAGAACTAACATAAAGCCCTATTTCAATTACACCACGTCATGAAACAGGGAGGAAACGGGCTGGTTATACCTTTGCATCTCATTTAGCCAGATGTAATAAAAAAACAATCTGAAACACTCACAGAATCAGACACCTTGCATGCTTACTATCTTTGACTTTCAGCTGTGCCAGCTTATTAACTGAAGATTAAATTGAAGTGCGTCCTTTTTCATTAATTAGCTAGTTTCTTTGTTTGTTATTGCGGTAAACAGGCAAGACTCACGCTATCTGTAAAGTTCCTTGATCGGCGTAGGCTTGATACTTAAACTTTTTACGACTCTTGTAGATATTAGTCGCCGTCTACGCCGCGGCCGGAGGAATTTAAAAACAGAGCTTCATTTCTGCGGTTAGGCCTACCGTCTTCAGTAATACGTCACAAGAACCAAGCCTTTCGAAAAAGCTCTTCAAAACGAAGGAATTTGAATTTTCCTCAAACACAAATCAAAAATACAGACAGACAGAGAGACAGATAGACAGCTAAAACTTTATTTAATCACGATAAAGGATTTAAGCTTAGTAGCCTTTGGGATCGTGCATACTAAATTAACTTAAATTATATTAAAACTTCGCAGAAAGTATATACATGATAAATAGCCGGTGATTGTTGCCGTTTTAAATCCTCCGGCGTAGTGTGAACGGAGAACATTTGTTGCGTTTTCATTATCGTGAAACGTCCGCATTCAATTGTTGACGGGACCACGAGAATGAATGTACTTTATTACGTCCCTTAATATTGTCTCGGAAAAATTTGTTACAGAGTCAAGCCGGTCAATGTCCATAATAGGCCATAATACTTTACTCCTTTTGATGCGATTGACGTGTTAGTTTTGACCATTGGCAATCTCCTAAAAGAAAAAATATCATAGCCAGCGTTCTCTCAGTGAAGTAAAACAAGAAGCCGAGGATGCAATGACTGGCTGCCCATTTCTGGCTGCGTCTCACCCATTCCTGACCATTTCTATCATCTCCATATTTTTATACGCTATTATGCGGAAACCTAGCTTGAGTGATTAACGAAGGCTGTCGAGTGACAATTCATCAGTGGTTATCGTTCCTAGGTAGCTGTACTGTTAAAACTCGCTCGCTTTTCCTCTTGACATTTTTAATCACATCATACCGTGTCCTACTATCTACTTAGTTTTTTTTTATTTCACTTGGCTTTACTTTCAAATGTGCTTTGTTCGAGAACGAAACAGTAAATCAGAAAGCAAAACAAATCGTCACACTCGTACAACTCGTCCACATTGAGCGAAACATAACAAGACACGCGCAGTGCTATTCGTCAAAGTTGAGACAATGTTAGGCCCAGGCCACAACTGATAATATAGACGTTAGAGTCATTAAGTTTCTCCAAGTTACTCCAAGGTGGATTGCTCGCTGAGGAACATGCACAAGGCAAGAAGAAAAATATTTTAAAGGCGCGAATTCGATTCAGCCTCGTCGCTGAATGGGCCACCCTGGCTAAATAAAGTTTAACTTTGCCTTACCTTTTACCTCCCGGTCCGTCATACTACGGCGCCTGCCACAACTATGAGTGCTCAAAATAATTGTTGTCACTGGTATAAGCACAACTTAAGACAATAAACAATTCGATTTTGTCAAGTTTTTTTATTATGCAAATTCTACTTGATTCATTTTAAACATTCAAATGCTGCAAATTTACAATAACCTCTCTGGACTACTCGATCAACAAAGAGAACGGAAAAATTCTTGCTATTCACAAATTTTGCACATTTACAATTAATTACATATAAACCTTAACAAAATCTTTGTTCGCGATGTACATTAACAATATTGTGTTTAAGTATCAACAATCAACATTGTACGATAATAAGTACTAATTAAACAATTGCATGCTCTCGACAAGAACAGTATGTTACATAATGAAATCCACTACAATTGCGAAGCAGAATTAAAAGCATCCGACAAATGTTTAGCTATATAATGCTCTTCATACCATAATTTTGTATCGAGATAATAATTCAGGAAATAAGAAACTTAACTTGTATGTAGACTGAAGAAAACGTGTCACTAATGTTTTGGACTATTAGGCTTCAGATCGGAGTTTTTACGGTAGAAAAATGAGTCAGATAAATTAATAACAAATTAATTTTATAAGTAGAAAAAAAAAAAAATGGTTTAGCAACATTTACAAGCCTATAGGGAATTCAATCATATTTTGAAAAAAGTTAACATAGGAAAATATAATACAAACGTCATGATCTCTAGTTACGACGGGATATACAGGATTTACAGTTAAATGAAACAAGGGCAGGAAAAATCCCTCTTGCTGCGTCGAAACTGTACGTGATGCCTCAGTGCTTAGTCATCCAAGACCCAAACAAAGGCGACTGGTAATGTCTTCTGCGTCCACATCCAATAGTTCTTGCATTTCTTGAATAGCACCTTATGTGTGTACATCACCGGTTTACAGTGAATGTTGCATTCTGGACATTTGGCAGCGCTCAAGTATCTGGGAACGGTTTCGTCTTTGTAGTCGATGACATCAATTTTGAATGGGCATTTGAGAGTATTCTGCTTACCTGAAGTACCAACGTTTCTCGTCTTCCTGCTTGGTGCTTTCAACATTGGTGGGATTCGTTGTGGGGGATTCGACTGAGGCACAATCATGTAATGATGTTGGTGTATGAAGCGAAGCACATCGTTAGATGATACGTTTGCTTGTTGTCGTACGCCCATCTTTAGACAGTTGGCTAAACTTCGAGCTCTCCCGTTGCGACATTCGCTTTTCAGAGACAAACTGAAGGATATGAGAAAAAGCCCCAAAACAACCTGCGAAATTTGAATAACGTGATATTGAAAATCGTTTTACGGTCACTTATCTCTTAATTTATTACTTTTACAGCGTCAGTGGTTCTCTAGCCTCGACTGACACTTTTCTGTTCTCGTGTCAAAAACGCTGGAAAAGGATGACTGCGCTTGAGAGCTTTTTGATCTAGCTTGGAAAGAAAAACGTCGTCGTTTGTATTGCAAATTGGGCCCACCAGTTTTGTTAGTTATCTTATCTTCGTCACAGTTTCTCAATGTGGGTCATTAAATGGACCCGACGAAATTAGCAAGGACATATAAACAACAGGGCTATTTCAATATTAAAACGAAGTCAAGTTTGCCCAGCTTTACGGCAAAGATCTCGATTTTATAGATAGGGTGCAAAGAACAATTGCTATGCTGAGTCGGCAGGCGTAAGTAACATGGTTGAAATTAGCAGCCGTTTAAGTACAAATAGTTCACAGCAAACATGAACTTACCCTGAAATATATAGATTTAAACATTGTCCTCTTGATCGGCTGATTCAAATTGTGGTGGATTGATACCGTGTTTCAATTGCTATGGTCAAACAGGTCAACTGTCAACTGTCTTAAGTTACAGTTATAGTGTCCAAATTTATAGTTTCCATCTCCCTGATATTGCATGATGTAGAACTCACTCCTCTACTCGTTTTTCCCTTGTTATTTTCGAATCATCACTTTTTTTCTAAACATAATATTCACTTGGTCAGCATATTTTGAACCGACAGGAACATGTACAGTAACTATAGAGACACTGAAAATAAAACTCACGGACCAAGAGCCTGGAACAGGCCAAAACGAGTCAGTTGAAGACACAAAGAAATTTGTCGGCCATCAGCACCCACGCGATGTGAACAAAGCTATCGAAGCTCTGAAAAATGTAGGAAAGCAACTTTCAACACTTCTTGATGATCATAAAGTTCCAAATTAGTTGTTGTGAGGGTCAAAACTTATCGACGCTGGGTATTCATTTAGAAGTAGGTAACTAAACACTGGCTGAGTTAGAAAAACCTCGGTAAATGTGAGCTAACAAAAGAATATAGGGGTTTCCCCCAAGACGTGTAAAGTTGTCTGCGCTGTAGTTAGGTAGGCACTTTCTCTTGGGAACATATACAACAACCCACGCAGACAAGAAGAAAATTAGTAATCTTTGTGATTGAACTTCTTGTCCAATAAAATCTTTTGTGGCGTGCATTGATGACGTGACTTTATGGCTACGCAAAACAAAGTGAATACCGATCAGTCTACGCAATGTTAAATAGAGAACAACGTTAAAACTAATGGTCGTGCTGCTTGAATATCTTGCCTGAACACCGCCCTTGTCATAGTCTGGTGGCGTAATGAACGCCGTTAGCTTTTCCCAACAATCTCTTTGTGCCATCATGATTGAACACTAATTGCAAATGTACAGGGGAATATCTAAAGAGTGAAAAGAGCAGTCTCTAACGAAGTTAAGAGAATACGTCATTCGACCATTTTACTTTTCTATTTGACAATCTACCTAGTTTCGATTCGTGAGACGGCCTGAGCGCCGAAGCGTAACGAACGGTAGTTACACTATTCTCGACTCAGAAATTGTATTAGTCCTGAAAAACGAAAATGAAACAGAAACAGGCCAGGACTTGCTTGCAGAAAGAAACAATGATGCAAACAGCAGTCCTATTGCCTCATCCAGTGCTTTGAAAAATCAACTAACCGAGAGCTGTTCTTTAAATATCGTATTGCATGAAAACCTTAGTGTTTTTAAAAACACAATGTTAAGAGGATATTTGACTTTAAGTGTGTGCGCTGAGACGATGACTGAAAGCTATATTTTTAAAAAGTTTTTCCTTTCAAGTTTGTTGATCGCAATCGTGGGTTCGTATTCAATAGCTCCGATAATAAAAATTATAGTGTTCAGTAAAATAGGGGTAAAAATAAAACTGTGTAATACGTGTAAAAGATCATATAAGGAAGCTGAATACAAACCAATACGTAGATGAAAATGCTGGAAAACATTCTTTAAAATCTATACTAACGTGAGAGGTAAATTTTAGGTGTCGTTTAGCCAACAAAAAATTCATGTATGAAGATTCAACTGTGCATTGTATCAGTTGAAACATAGTAGATAAAGAATCCGTTTCGCACCAAGTAGAACTGATGCTTAACTTGAGCAGGCCAGCGATGAGATCATTTCTAGAAAGAAAAGACATACATAAACTAAACTTCAAAAGATTTTATGCTACATAGTATTAAAGCTTGTATCATGCATGTGGAAGATCAAAAGGTTTTATTGCGAACAAGTCACGTTCCTTTCAGTTCAAGACGGACTGTTCATTCTTGCTCTGATGAAGCTCTAACGCTCGAAACGTCAGCTTTTCAAACTGTAAAAAATAGCTAAGTATTCTAGGTATGTAAGAAATAATGACTTGCCCATTCAAACGGAACGGTCCACGGACTGTTTGTGTTTTAAAGATTTCAAATTCGTGCATTATTTATTTAAATAATCTTGTTAAAACAGGTTGAGTGGTGTTCTTTGCTATGCAACGACGGCGTGGAGACAATTTACTGTGGCGTATGTCAAATATTTAGCACGACAAGAACTTTGTTTGACAAAACACCGCACTCCACACTCAAAATGAAGAACATATAAATATCCCATCAGAGCAGACACGCTTCGGCAGTGAACGAGTAAGGCTCTGCTCGTTCCTTCTTAACTAAAATTGTTTATGCTAATGTTATACACTGTATCACAGAATTTTCCGCTTTATAACGGCAATAACTAAACATCCAGGGATAACTCTTATTAACACAATATACACTTGAATAGTTTTATTTTCTTTAATGCAGTATAATATAGATAGTGCATGTAACATATGACGTAATTCTCTTAACCATGAATGTGCTATATGGCTTCGGTATCCGGCGCAAGGCTTTACAACTCACATTGGACAACATATTGGTTTTGCAGGAGACCACGCAAAAAGGTAAATTATGACACATATCATTGCATTTGGTGGGATTAATTTTCGGAATGAAATAAAAACAATGACCGCCTTTAGGTTGATGTAAACATTTGACTGAGAACGTTTGTAGAGAATACAAGTACTTATGTAAACCCTCTCCTGTGAGTCTCCTGTGGCTCGTTCCCTCAGGCTAACTAATTAATGTGCCGTCACCCGACAAAGCCTCTCCACTCCATAACTTCGATTACCATTCGAGTGCGGTTGAATTACAATCAACATTTTTCCGATTACAACCAGACTGCCATATTCACTGAGAAAGAACGTTACACTGAAGGTTCGTCACAGCAATATCATGCATCAGAACAAAACTGCTGTCCACGGAAGCGGCTTTAGTCGCGGAAAACACGGAAAAAAAATTGAAACGTTTTGGATAACGTTTCTGGCGTGAGTTGACGGCCAATATAAAATGCATACTGATCAACCCACGCACACTGACTTAACAAAGAAGAAAGTTAAATTATTGATCGTGTTCCTCAAGGATCTTGCTCAAAAGTTCTCTTTTATGGTGAGCCGGGTGCGTGATAGACACTTTGCCCGAATGCCGTGTTTATCGCCAAACCTCATAAACTGAATACATAAAGAAGTAAAAAAACGTGTCTACTTCCCTTTCTACCAAATGGGAAACGGAACTCGTTATTCGACCGTTTTGTAGTGAGAAAGAACAGCACGTACCCGGAAGCATAATCAATACCAGTTTATGACCCAAGATAACGATAATGTTTCCTTTCCCGAAAATCGGTTAAAGAAAAGGGCACAGGAGCGGTGCACGTATTTTGCTTACAACAAATGGTCCAAAATGATGCAAACAGAAGTGCTATTGCCTCATCCAGGGCTGGCGAATCTAATGTGTCCCCGGCAATCTCTTACACGCCTGACTGACACTGAGTACGTCAGCATTAAGTTGTAAACAGTGCCGAGGCAAGGAATGAGAGTTACCTTTTTTACAAATCTTGGAGTACAGAGGAATTAGGATAAAACAACATGAAATAAAAGAAACTTTCCAAAAGTATGTTTGGAAGCTGAAAATACTCCATTGAAGAGATAAAAACTCAGTCGCTGCTATCAAGACTTGAAATCAGCAGAGTCTATAATACGTGACCTGCGTGCCTTAAAACACCGTGAGAAGGAGGTCTTACCGAAACTCACTTCTGAAACGGTGCTTATATGAAAACTGTTAAATCTGTTATTAAACTGACAGTTAACAATATTGCCGTGTATAGCTAAATATAAGGTAATAATAAAACTGTTAAGTAAATTGAATCCCTTACAGGGGGATGAGACTAGGAAATATTACGAAATGCTGAAAATACTTCTCTCATGAAATATTAAAACCTATACATTTTAAAGAGAAAACAAGAACTTTTTACTGCAAGCAAGTCGACGTCAGTGCCTTACAGTTTCAAACAGACTGTTCTTAGGCGGTGAGAAAACATGATTTGGGTTCCCTCAAACGGAACGGTATACAAAAAGTCTATGTGTTTTGGACATTTTCGTGGATCATTTAATGCTATGGTCCCCTGAGCTCGGACGACATGGAAAGTATTGAACTGTGACGTAGATCGACCATACAACTTGGCATTATGTATAGGGGAAAACAAGTCGCGCATGATTAAGAAACCGACTGACAAAGTCATTCGCCAATATAGCACTTTATAATTGCAGTTTTCTCTCAAAATTCTGAACCAGACATAAAAAAACAGAGAAATCGAAAAGTTCAAGTCAGGGAAGTTTTGGTGACTCTTTGCTTAACTGATTCCTTCATCACTGACAATGTCAGGCTATTTTATAAGAGAAGTGCTTATAAAACTTTTGTTTCTATTCCAATGACAACTCAATCTGTCCACGTACAACGGGAAGTCGTTTGTCATGAAAATCGTTTCCATTCTGTTATATCTACGGCTTACTGAAATTCTTAGTCGTAAAATATAACCTAGTAACGTTGGTGCGTTCTTCTTTTGGCATTAATCAATAATGTGTTTAGTTATTTTTATTTCATTGACTTACTATGCTGATCAGTCTATGATCCTGTACGTGAGTAAGGCTATGGTGTCACAGTTACGCCATCTAACATTCTTTTTAGTAAAGAAGCGGGCTATTTTTTTAAATGATGTTTTGTTGCTGATAGCGAATGACTGGAGAAAGTCTGGGAGAACTCGTAAGTCTTTTGTTCCTCTCCAGGTTCACATAAAACTGAGTTGGAGTTCTCTCAAACTCGTTCGTGTCTTTCCTTTACATCAGCCATGAAGGTATGTCAACACCTATGGGTGTCTCTTCTATATACAGGAGCTAAACATTTACAGCAAGAATTAGTTATTGTGTTATTACAGGACGGAAATCTCTAAATCACTTCAATCTGTCTAGTAATAACAAGTTCTATCTTATTGTGCCCTCAGTGACTACGAGTACAAATAATATCAGAACCGCGTGCAAATATCTTGTGGTATTTCGCCTACGTTAAATTCTTCATTTCGTTGCCATGAAAACGAAACTGAGTTAAAAATTTAATTTCAATTAATCTGTTTCTTTCTTTGCTACTGTATACGATCTAACATCAATTGGGTCGTGGGTGTAGTATCGTTGTTTGTATTTTAACGTTGATTGTATCGTTTTCTTTTTGTTTAACTTTCGTTTGTTTGCTTGTTTGTTTGTTTTCCCCATATAGGCTCGTCAAAATACAGCATCAGACGTAAAAAATATGAAGCGATACTACACAATAAAACACCTAATAAAAAACCTGATTTCGTCCCTAGCTTAAGCCTCAGTGTCATCATCTTAACGTCATTAACAGATCACTTCACAGTTGCGACATGACCATATCGAAACATTTTTTGCTTTTTTCCCATCTCTGAGTTATTGTTATTATTACGGAGGTTACATTAGCTGTTTATGGGCTCATATCACGTTGAAGACGCCGATCGTGGACTTTTGCACGTTCTTCATTTTCTCATTATAACAAAACCTATTGACGTTCATTTATTGATATCGGACACACCGCAATGTTCAAGACAACAAACGAAAATGTAACTGTGACATCACTCTCAAATGGCGTCATAAGGATGTAAAGACCACATCCGGACGTTACTTGTCTTTGTGTAGTTCTTATTTTTCAAAATAAACTCTATTTGTCATTATAGGCCTTTCCGAAACGTTAAGAATAAAAATCAATAAAGGAAACAGCAAAGCAGGACATGACGCTGAAGCCAAAGACAGCAGCACGAAAACAAGCCGAAGAGGGTCTGAAGTGTGGCCGGAGTAGAGGCAAAGTAAATCGGAGAGAAAACAGAACGCTCGCGACGATATGTGGTCGAAAGACTGAAAAGTGAAAAGGGGACAGGGAGACCCAACACCCATCGCCCTGGGTCACCCATCGTATGGCAAAATTAAAGACCAGCAGCATTATAGCTGCAGGTTCATTTAGACCTATAAATTAACTCTACTATATTAACTCACAATGAAACTCACAGTATTGATCAGTATTTTTCAAGCGTCTTCCGTTGCCAATCTGCAGCTGTAATTATGAGGGATAATGCGGCCATAGGTGAAGGCTAGTCGTTTAACTGAGGTTGCTACTGAGCAAGACCTGCAATTAAGACTAGCCGAGACGAACAAGAGCCTGTGTGGATAAGATAAGGAGTAGAAATTGAACTCCAGAAATGTGGTGGCTTTTGGGCAGAAATACCCTACTGTGGTAACAAATTAAAGTATTATCAAGAAAGCGTTCAGAATCCTTTCAAACGTATACTTATATGCATATGAGAAATTCACAAATAAACTACTTAAATAAGTTGAAAACAAGAATTCAATGAACTCTGCTCCTGATGATACGAGCTGTACGATGTCATCATTCAGTCAATCCTTATTGCCCCCAGTGGGGACGCTTGCATGGGGCCGCAGCTGTACGATGTAGGCTAGTAAATTCCCTCAGTTGAGCTCGGTAAAGTACAGTGTGTAAAGTAATAACCGAGAGAATAAAGCAGCACAGAGACTCCTTTTCTTTCATGCACATAGAGAGTATTAAACGGGAGGTGAAACTCGTCTCTAGAATTTAATATTGTTACAGTTTTCAGACCAATTTACGTACATATTTGTATTCATAATTCAATTTTCAGCCCAAGTTAACCTTAAAATTTCCCCATGGTTATCCCTCCGGGATATAAATCGCTCCAGTTTACATGATGGGCTTTTTACAGTCAGAAGATTGTACTCGAATGTCCTCTTAATTAATATCCTTAATTAAAAGGTAGTTTTACAACGGCAGTCTTTTGTCGGCTACACAGAGTTGAAGAGGATAATCCGAAATGCAAATACTTCTCAAGAATTATTCGATGTATAAGCTTACCTACCATGAGCTCCTTAAGTTACAAGAGAATCGTATGAAGGTCTCCACGTCGTATGAATATGTTTGAATGTTCCTCTGAACATTTGGTTTTAGAACTATTTTATTTCTGTAGCTGTGCATTGTTTCTGTGAACAATGAAAAGAAAATATAGGTCAGTAGGATAGTTTTGCTTCTGTTTATTGGCTACAATATCCGGTTTGAAATAACGGTCTGTCTAAACTCGATTCTAGCAATACAATTTAAGCTTCGTGCACTAAATAAAAGCTTATTCAAACTAACAAATGCGATTACTCGGTACTTACCCGCTAAATTCAGTTTCCGCCAAAATTCTTTCTTGTAGAGTTCTCCTGTAGTTTATACTTGCCTGACTATGTCACGGTATTAAAAGGCTGGCAAATCGATTTAGAGTTTAATTCCATAAAACTTTCGTCGTCACTCTGTCGCCTTTCGTGGAGGAGAAGAATTATAAATAAATTTTCGCGCCTTTGTTTTCAACTCGACGCGCCCCGGCCCGCCACATGCCGCCTAGCTACTGATTGGTTTATTTGTTGCAAGGGTTTTTTGTTGAAACTTCCATTGGTTTCTGGCTTGGTTTCTCGAATTATCGGTGTTTTAAAAACACCTGCATTCAATTTGTATTCAATTCAATTTGTATTCAACTTGTATTCAAACAGTGGGTAGGAAGGAAATTAAATGCAGAGTTTGTGTTTATTTACTTTTAAAGAAAATCATGTTTCACTGGAGTAGTCTGGAATAGCGTGACACTACTGACCCGATATAACCACAAACAAAAACTAGTCTAGTAGTTTATTTATATCACAATTGGTGGAACTGAGACAGTGCGTGTGTCAGCCAGAGGCTGGATTTTTCCCATAAAGTTGTCTATAGTAGGAGTTGTAAGTATATCTTGGGCTTGACAAAGATTTATGTTCTTTTAAAAGGTAATCGTTGTTTCACACTGCCCCCTGCTATATGACAAACTAAAGATATCTCTACAGAAATGTGCTAAACGCGTACTGCGCGCAAGATAACTTAGGGAAAAAACCTTGGCATATTGATGTGACCGGTCACAGAAACAGAAAGCTAGAGGAAAGGAAAAAAGACAGATTCACGGAAAGGAAATGGAGTGCGTTATCACAGTTCAAAATGTGCATTTAAAGTATATAATTATGGATCTATGTTTTTTATAATAGGTGTAACTGGAGAACATATAATCACAGAGTGACATCCTTACAGTAAATATCTAAATCCCACATGTTTAAAATCAAATTCTTCATAGGTCCTAGTGGGACTAAGAAAAGCAGCGGAGCGACTATCATTTGACAGTCATTTGGAATTCTGGATGGATTTCGAAATGTCCCGGCAGACAGCGGTGCGGTTGCATGAAGAGTGCCCCTTTATTGACAACGCAGCCTCGAGGGGGACACAATGGAAATCTTAATTTTTCAGGCTTTTTGCCTCTTGGTGGAGCGCATTTAGCAGGCCGGCGTCGTTCTCTGACGCGAACGTCTTTTGGCAGCATCTGGCGAACTTGATCAATGATAGCATCTCGGCCAGCTCTGGAAAAGAGAAAATCAAATCAAAAATCGGTCAATGGTATCTCGCGGTTAAATATTTAAACTCCTTATAGGATCTGGTTTAGTGATTGAACAAGTGACACCGACACCCTCAGTCTCTTCATCTCTTGAGGAATAAAGAGAAAGGTCTCCCAAAAGTCGGTTGAAATTGGTGGAGCTGAGTTACGCTAGGGTCACTTGAACTCACGGGGTGTTTGCCTTTTATCTGATAAAGTAATGTTTTAATATTCTTTCCGTTTAAGGCTATTCAGCTAAAAGGAAATATTATAAAAAGGAACGTCCTGACAGGATTTGGCCATTTACCGGAGGAGAACAGTGTGTTATTCTAATTGCTGGGGTTTGGAGACTTAATTTACGTTCAGTCTCATGTAAACTTACTTAGAAATCTCCGCTGAGCTGTTCTTGCAAATTGTAGGAGGCAGTCGGCAGGATTTTTTACTGAACTCTTGATGATCTTGACTGGAAGTTGTGGTTTTGCTCAGATTGCTTAAAAACCCGACTGCAACATCACGATCTAAAATGGACGGACACAATTGTTAAACTTGATTTGCCCGTGAACATAACGCTATCAAATGCGCTCCAGAAATCATCGCAGAGTGTCATGATCGATCACGAGGTGAGCCTGCGCGACTGTTCCCTCTGTTGTTTCCAGAACCTTCATTCTTACTTACTTAGAAATCTCCACTGAGCTGTTCTTGTGGGGAGAGCAGTCGGCAGCATTTTTGACATTTTTTTTGCAGCGATAGGCTCTCTAACAGATCTCCAAAATTTAAAAACCCGTATTTGTGTTTTAACCAATCAGAGTAAACATGCTGTCCTTTTAGACCAATCACAAACGAAACCAAAGGCCGTCGAGACTGGCTTATTCCAAGAGATGTCGAGAAGTGTTTTTACCTCGAGTTCTGATTGGTTCATTCTTCTGTCGTGACCGAGATTAGTTTCACGACAGTAATTACTTCAGATAGAGGGTAATAGTTATGGTGCCCAGTACAGGAAAACGAGCGATTACCTGGTAAGTTCTGAGATTTAAGCCACTGGTGAATGGCCGGTATCGCCTCAGCTTGAATTGTGTTTGCCAAACTCTGAAAAAGGATTCAGAAAAAAAAGGAGCTATCAAATTAAAACAACCGAAGAAAGAAAGTCTATGGAAAGATAATTATTGTGCTGGCAATAAGTACAGTAAATAAGTAAGTATTATGTTATCATTCAAAAATGTGTGGACTAGCTCGTTTATTTTATCAATATGGCTATTGATAACTGACTATTAGTTCATCAACGCCTTACCGTTCCTAAGAATCCGCGGTCTCCAGCGTCTAAACAACTTTCAATAATCATCCTCTCTACAGTTCGCAAGAAAATTTCCAAATTGCATTAAAAATGTCAAGTAAGATAAGTATTATTGCAAGAGGTTATTGTGGGAAAAGCAGAAAAAAGTGTAAATTTTACCATCTACCAGGTGCTTAAATCTTTGCACGGGAAGTTCGTGACTTCGCACGGACACAGAGTAATTTTCGTAAAAAATTCAAATGGAACTGGTTAAACACGAATACGCTTTCAATATCTGTCCACACGTAGTATATTACAGTCCCCCTTTCATTTCCTCACCATTTTATGTCATGTAGAACGATGGAGGACGAAGTTTTCAATTCGCGTACCACAGGTAAAGAGGTTACTGTGTTTAAACTGAAGAAAGGAACCTTTGAAATAGTTCTATCAATACCTACCTTTAGGGGAGGTTTTGGTCACTAAGGAATCATACAGCTTCCCTGCATCTTTTGAGATGCATAACGGTGGCATGATGCACTAAAAGAGCAATATTTTCGTTGATAGAGCAGTTTTCAATTGAGTGTCGTAAAACCAAACTAAATTAAAGTAATTACTCTAGCCAATCACAAAAGACACAGAAAATTCAGTGAACCAATCAAAACTCGAGTGCGAGTGAATCACAATAGACTGTTGTCGATTTAGTAAAATTCAGCTTGGCAGTGAGGCCTAGAGGACACAAACAAAGGAAATTCAATGACAATGTTTATTCATCTCTTTTGTTTGTGTCCTCTAGGCCTCACTATCAAGCTGAATTTTAATACATCAAAAGTGGGCTATTGAATTGGTTTTGGATTTACTTCTGATTAGATGAAAAGTGGCGCGAGTTCTTTCTAAGCCAATCGTGTAGCGTAGGTCATGCAAAATTCAATTACTTTTCGACATTCAAATGAAAACTGCTCAATGCATGATCATACACAATACTTTTAGGCAGAGACTGACTAAACTGCTGCTACAAAAAGAGTTATGATTCGGTTACAGAAACAATTTCTCATTTCGTACTCGGGCAGCCCTTTATTACCTAGTAGGAGGGGATCCCTGGCTAACTAAAATTAAGAGAATTGACACCTCCAATAAAATTACGTCACTTACTTTAGGTAGAGAACCGGTTGTTTCTTCGTTGTTTTCGCCTTCAAATTCAGCTCGATGAAGAGGCCTGAGTTCTAACGAAATAATAAAAATAATAATAAAACTTTATTGGGTAAAAAAACGTAATTGCTGGTGACCCAGTGGTTTACTTTGTGGCCCATTAAGTTAAAAGAAAAAGCTAATTTATAAACAAGGGCTCGAAGAAATAAGTTATATCCACCATCAAAAGCTCTGAAATTTTCCACTCCCTTCAACACTTAATCGTTCTTTAATAAGCCACCTCCCCCTTTATTAACTTTCCACTTTTCTCCATCCCTGATGGTAAACCGATAATTTGTTATTAAACACGTTTGAGTTATACCATTGGGGTTGTATTGAAGAGTTAACCGTGTTAAAAAGATTCTTTGAGACCAAAAGAGTCTTACAGATTAACTTAGAGTTTTGCTTTGGCCGAAAAGGAGGCCGTGATAACTAGGGGATGAATTTGACGGGGTGGTTGGAGGGCGTGGTTCTGTTGTATTTACCGTCTTACCTCATCAAAACTGAGTTCTTAAAAAGTAATTACCTCCAGAGAACTTAAAATGAATTTTTACTGGATCAGTTTGTTTTTCTTCTTTGGCGTGAAACGTTTCTTAAATTTAGTGAGTAGTTATACTTCTCTTATTTGGTGAATAACGAGGTGCGCGGTTGCTGATGTACTGACAATTGTTACACTTCTGTAAATCTACGTTACAAAGAAAGAAATAGAAACAAAAACATTGCACTCAACAGGTCGGCCTTCACGGGAAGATAGATGTTTGGTGGCAGAAACTTTCCATTCATTCTACTTGTATATACTTCTTAATTCTACACTGCATCTTTATTTATACTAAATAAATAATAATTAATTTATACTAAAAAAGTAATGGTTAATTTATAATAAATAAGTAATAATTTTAAAAAATTTCCTATAAGAAGTATCGAAGTGCACGGTTGCATACTTACTAAATCTTCCAACATAGTCGTCATAGAATCGTTCTTTTGTTTCCAAATCTGATGAATTCAAAAACACTTTAATAGCCTCGTTACTTTTCGGTCCCAGTATCGGATTCGAAGGAATTCTCCAGTTTAGGAAGTTCTGAGGAAGTCAAGAAGAAAATTAGCATCAATGTCAGCATAATGCCGTCATTTATCAACACTGTGACAAGCTGTTGAATCCTTTAGTGTGATTCTGGCAAAAGCGAAGGACAAAAAATAGGAATTACGAATGGCAAGACAACGTACAAATTTCCATTTTAAGCATGAAAGATAGTATGCTACTTCCCACTTGCCAACACACGAAGGTCTATACCTGAGATGGGTGCGGTCGATTTCGTCTTGTAACAGAGCAGGGCCTGGGTATTGCTGGCTTTCCTTCTTTTTTAGCAAAGTCTACTGAGTAGGACGTTGTGCCAAAGGAACCAATGGTTTGCTTCCTTGGGATATGCTTGCCTTTACTTTTTTCGCGCAGTGGATAAATGAACTCCGAAGACTCGTGAATCTTTTTGCGTTCTTGGGCCACACCACGTCTTGTATATACTTCTAATGCCGTTGTCATGCTTGTGGTGAAGAGGTTAGTAAATTGGTTTCTTTTCTTTTCTGTTATATGTAGATCGAAAAAGAAAAAAAAAAAAAAAAACGAGTTTAACTAAGCGATCTGTATGTATCCATCAACATGTTATTTTATCATCGCGTCATAATCTGATTTACGTCATCACTTCGATTTCTTATTAAGAAATTAACGGTATAATTATCTGCATGAAAACAAAATTGTAATTGCATCAACAACATATATAAATAAATAAAACCAATATGATATGGGCTATTTTAAATTACTTTTCTTTTTATCTTTCAAATACGAATTTAATTTGCGCAGTTTAATTATCGTTCAGCGCGGTATGTAATGAATTCCGTTTTATGGGGTTACCCCAACCTTGACTAAAAACATTTATATTTAGAAAGTTAACTGTTTTTTTCTTTTTCTTTCAGCCATTTGAGCTTTATTAGAAACTCTTTTCAAATCTATGCGTTTCTTGGTGAAATATATGCAAGATTCCTATCTCGCACGACTACAACGTGGCAGCAATAAAAACAAGCCCACAAATGTTGCTCGCCAGCGGTTAACTTCACAACAGTAAACACACGATGGCTGCAGCAAAGATGGCTGCCAACTTTATCGGAGAAAAACTTCGTGAAATCCAACTTTTTTCGGAGGTTTCGGTACGTTACCACATGAAAGAAATATTGGAGTTAACAAGCAATGCATTGACTGTATTTTTATGATTCATTTTAGGTTAATCTTGTCATAGGAACTGTGTTCATAGCTGCCGTCATTGTGTCTATCTATTTTATCAAGAAATTTCGAAGGAAAGGTAAATTGCCCTAGGATTTCTACCTTCTCTCGGTTATTAACAGCTTTGTTTCATAGTGAACTTGCTTTGTATACTTTTCCTCTATTTAACTGCAGTTGAGGTCCCAAATGAAGCTCCAGGTTCCCCAAAGCCAAGGTTTCGCAAACGCGACAAGATGATTTTCTGGGGAAGAAAATACTTGCGTAAGGTCAGAACGACTATATCTTACATGTATATCATTAACATACAGATTGATTCAGAGTTCGTCATTAGGGCCCGTGATTATTTATATTGCTGTTTAATTTTGTGCTGTTTGTTTACTATTAGTTGCTTCACTCTGCTGCTCATGTCCCCCAATCTGGTCTCAAAACAAGCTGGCTTTTTAATATTAAACAGATAATTTTACGACGAAAACGAAATCAATGTTTTAAAAGATAAGCTTAATCAGTATTCCTGGGAATGGATTGATGCTTGAATATCTTCATCAAGGGCTCTACATTTTTATTTTGGCATGGCTGCTTACAGGAAGAAGGGTGACGGATATGTACTACATGTACAAGTATATGTAAACATTATTTTGTCACTCAGTACCCTGCATGTACATGTATGTCACGTAAAAACAAATGGTTCTCGAAATTTCTATCTCGAGAAAGAGTCATTCCCTTTTTTCCTTACTCTTGTGGTGAGTGAAAAAAATAGGTTTATACAATGTGGGTTGAACAATAAGAGCCTTCATCCAACCCTGGTGACACAGGTGAACTGTACCAAGACTGTTATGAATTTTATAATTGCCTCAATGAGCTTTTAGGTGGAATAAAATTTCACAATACATGCTTCATTTGGTGTGTTTCTCAATTTCGAGATTTAAAATGGAAGAATATCCTTGGCATCCAAAATAAGAATTGAAATTTCTCAGTGGACCTGCCTGTCATGATCATGTAAAATAACTTAGAGCACCTGCCTGGTCAAAATCTATCATGTGACTTTACCTACCTGTGGCAACTCTCAAAATAAATTGACAAAAGGTAATATTGCTGCCAGTTTCTGAAATGATCAAAGAACAATGATGAAACAGCTGAGAGAGTCATTTGATAATGTAAGTTTCTCACGATCAGTTAAGTCACTGGAATGTACTAGCCCAAAAATATTCTCTCTCTCACTAGTATATTTAACTAATTATTAAAAATTTAAATTAAGCATTAATTTGATCCTACCTTCAAATAATATCACTCTCCTGTCAAGCAAGCAAGGGATACAATCCATTAGCCCGGATACAAGATCCATTAGTCCTGAACTATTGGACAAGGCTTTCTTTACATGCTGATAAATAAATGTCCAGAGTCTGTATATAATGGTTTATTTGCATATCATTCCCACACCTCTTCCAGGTAAAACTGCTCTTCAATGTACTGAACTACTGTAGCATCCCATCCAGATGGGAGTAGAAATACTCCTTGTTGCTCGACACTATTTATACCAAGATAAGCTCTGGCGGTATAGACCACTTGGTCCGACACACACTTTACCCTTACATTTACAACATACATGTAGATCAATAGTTTTAGAAACTTACATGTAAGTTAAGCTCTGATAAGTAACAGATGACTTACTAAATGTATATTAGACTAATGGCGTACAGCATGCCTTGCAACAAGTGGTACATGTATCAACATAACGCAGATCAACTGCCTACAAAATGTTAGTTACATTATGTATCATTTGAATTTGTTGCATATTCTGTATAGTGTAGGTATGTATGTACATGTACTTGAATCATTTGCATTTCATTTGTTACATGTATCATTTCAGGTGAAACAGCTCTCTCAACCACAGGACGAGGGATATAGAAGGTCTATTAGAAAGAAACAGAAAGTCATGTTTAATTTTGGAAAAGAGTAAGTCATACATGTAGTTATAGTCACAGTTCACACAGTTAAGTGATTAGTCTACATGCAAGTGAAGATGTTCCATTTCCATAACAACATTCTTTTATATTTAAGGTCATTCCCCAGTATTGCATTGCGCATCCCTACTGCGCATAATTTCACGTGTGGTTAGCGTGCACATTAAAAAATGGCGGCTTTTTCTTTACAGCTGGACCTCGCGGTAGAGGTAAACCGTCATTTTCTCGCAAACGAGTATGGTGACCTATCATTTTTTTCTGTTGTTTTGAATTGAGTAATAAATTTCCCTGTGTAAAATAAATATGGACCAATTCTCAGTGTAGAACAAAAAGCAATTGTCGGAAACGTGAATTTAGCAAGCAATCGTAACTACAATCATGGTGCTATTATAAGGATTTATATGGGTATAAACAAGGTGTTTTTGCTTCTAAACGAACATGGGGACCCCACATTTTTATTTCAAAATTTAAGTTCCTATAATATAAACAATCGATAGGCAAAATTTCACAAAAATCTCAGTGCAGGTTCTATTTCAGTGGAATGACCTTAATCACTTAATACTTAATATCATTCTTAAAAACCTTGTTACATTTAGATGACAGAGGTCAATATTGTAACTCAATGTAGTGGAAAGGTACATGTTGTGTACATCATGTGTAAGGAAAATTTTATTCTAAAATAGTTTGGCACAAACAGAAGCCACTTGAGTCATAACACTAGCAGACAAGTAGATTTCATTCACACTTAGTTATTTGCCTAACAATTGATTTATGCTTAACTTAACAGTGTATGTCACACATGAGAGTGTGACACAGTTCCTGTGATATGAACAGCATGGTCAACCACCTACTAGCAGTTTCATGTAATAATTAAAAGTCAAATTTGGAAGGGTGGATTGCAGAAACCCCAAATTTAAAGGCCACACTGGATTTTCCCAAATGTCATAATTTGGATTTTTCAAAATTCTCATACTGTAGACCCTTTGTTAGACCTCTATGAACATGTAGTCAAAGTAAGTGAGCCACTGATTAGTATTTGGCTTGTTCTACATGTACAGTTCAAGCACAGAAGTGCTTTGTGTACTTATATGTTCATCCCACTTCTGACCCTTTTCTATTTTCTATGTTATCTTATTTCATTCTTTTGCTCACTAGATGCACAGTTTTCCCCAAGGGACTTATTTATAGTTCATAAACGTAGACACTGTTGTAACAGCTGAGCTTAAAAGTCTTAATTGTAACTTTGAGTTACAAGTAAAAAGTGGACTGAGTAAACATTCAATTTATTAATTTAATTAACAATTTTTTCTTTACCCACTGGTACATGTAAATGGCAATATTAGATGTCAGAAAGTTTTTTCTAATGCAATTTTTTAAGTATGATAACAGTTCAACACACAGAAAAGGACTTCCAAAGCACATAATTATTGTTTATAGATAATTATAAATCCTTGCTGACTCTATTGTACATTTAGATTCAGAAAATCAGCCCTCTGTAGGGAGGGTTTGTTGTAAAAACAACTAGGAATATGGCAAAGTTTTGACACTCTCGTACCAGTTGTAGACAATGTGCCACCTGCTATATCACAAAACAAACTTGCCTTTATGTGTAAAACATAGAAGGTTGATGCAATTAATTATTAATGGTCCATTCACAAGCTGTCTGCAAATACCTGCAAAGCCTCTCAGATTTCTTTCCATGCAGAAATATTGGGTTGCAACACTCTGGAAACAATCTTGTGTTCATTACTTTGCGCTTTACTGCTTGTCAGTTAGAGAATTCTAGAGCTTAACATCTCTCAGCTTAGTGTTATTGTGTTGGTAGTTCATATGAACAGTTCGATTTGATATTATGTAGCCATGTAGAACAGCCAGAAGGCTTTGCGTCTGTAAGTCTATGGAATCAATTCCAGATTTCACCTGGGACCTCTTCAGTACTTGCTTGGATTTTAATATTTTGGGAAACTGTGTCACTTGGCCATTTAGGTGAGGAATTGCTGTTGGGTTTAAATAAGAGTGCCTTTTGCTAGGCTGGGGCTAAAGGGGTTTTCTGCCTGCTTGAACCAGACTCCAGCTGTATGCATGAACTTCTAGTCCAGCTACTAATTTATATCCACAGTCCTCAGTTTAAATGTACATTATGTAAAGTCCGAAAGGTGAACATTAAATAAATTTACTTTACATAAGTTAGTAACTGGCACAAATAGTCTATCTTAGAAAGTTTAATTTCTGTTATAACAATTATTCTACTTCCTGTTTTAAGACAATATCTCCATGGATGGTTAAGGGGCTGTATAATGGGTCATGCTGTAAAATTTTCATTGGTGATGTATTAAAACGTTTGTCATTCGATTTGGATGGGGAATTCAGATGTTAATTTAAAAGTTAATATATACTGCATGACTTTACATGTAATAATTGATAAATCAGTTACCTGTTTAAGCTTAGTGCACCCTTACACACACTCTCAGACCAACAGTTATACATGTACATCAGAATGTAGTAGGCTTCCATGCCTCATATCTTTCCTGTCAGTGGTGGAAATGAGTGCACAGTCATCAAGAGATGTCTGCATTTGAGACTGAGACATGCCTGAGACGAGTCATTTATATTTATTGTGTTCTTATAACAATATTTAATTGCTTCAGACATTAACACATCCAAGAGGTCACTTGCTATTCCTGTGCTGTTAAGAACATTGAACACATAATGCATATCTTACAATGCCATTGTAAGATACATTGTATGTACATGTATGTGTACCTTAAGTTTAAAGTAAATTGCAAGATAATCATTTACCTGTAGTCTTTTGTCTCAAGGCTTTTAAGATTTGATAACAATGAGCCAGGGAGACAGCTCAAGCAGCCTCCAGCTGCATTCCTTGAAGCTGATGTGGCAGAGGTAATAGTGATATTCATAATCTACAGTAGATTTGTTTTGTCTTTCATTTTTAACATGGAAAATCCAAGTTGAGGCATGGATGTGAGTTTCACTACATCCTTCCTTCCTTCCATTGATTCCTGTTAGACTTTTTTTGTGATCGAATCTGCTGACCAATGTATAAAGTTTTTGCAGTCATAGCAAAGTTCAAACTATATTCAGTCTGAAGGTGAAACGATTTCCTTACGGAAAGGGAAGAAAAAACAAAAGAAAAAGGAGTTATTACAACATGGTGTATTCGTGTTTGGTCACCCAGCCAAGAAGGAACCCGGCCAAACAGGGTATTCTCTTACCATTGTGTTGTGCACTATTTTTTAACAATGCCAGTGGGCTTTAACTTCAACTTAAGCTATGGATTAAAACCTATATTCAGTGGCATCAAAATTGCTACTTTACAGATGATCCATTTTCCAAGTTGAGTGGCTCATAGCCACTTTGATCATAATTCTCCACTGGCATCAAAAGTAAATGGCTTACACTATATCTAGCTTCACTCATTGGTACAGCAAACTCAGACCTACACTAAATTATGGACCTTTTAACCTTCTTCTTCTCACAATCCCTGCCACTTACAAACAGAACATTAAAGTAACCTTCCCTAAGGCAACACTTTTCCTAAGTGGAGACTCTCCCCTTATGAGAGGTTGACTTCAGGGGTGTACAGATATTTCATGGTATTTGTACTGTATGAAACCATTTAAACAGGTTAGCTGTAGTCCTCTAGTTCTCCTGATTGCATGCAGCACAAAAAAACAATGCTTCCTGGTACATGTACCACAAAATTAGTTATGGAAATGTTGGACATGGAGTTTGCCATGTATGTACTGTACTTATATACATGCAACAGAGTGCAAAAACCTTCATATATCAAAGGGGGTCTTTGTCCGCCTGACTCTGCACAAAACAACAAACACCCTTCATGTTGAGGAATGATCCTACAATAAAGATATTTATATTCAGCAGAAAGATTGTGTAGTAGTTGTACAGTTAGGTTATTAATTACATATGCATATCAGTTCTAAGGCTTGATTGGCTCTTCCCCCTTAATTAATAGACAACTCAAAATATTACTTGTTTCTTGGCATGTGTTACTGAATAGTCTCTATTCATATATTACATATATTATTCATAAATAACTTTACTTTTTTTTTAGGTTGATGTCAATGAGCCTCGTCTTCCTCCAGAAGTTGTGTACATGCTGAAGAGTGTCAAGTGAGTGTTTAACCCGACTCTAGCTTTAAAACGCAACTCTTATGAGATTGTCCACTGTCCTCTACGTTTCTGATGTGTTTGTCAAGGTCATAGGGGGTGGCGGAGCCTCCCCTGCCCATTCCCCCAAAGCCAGCCAACACCATCTGATCCCTCCAGTACATATTTGGAAATGTCCTCAAATTGTACTTGCCATGCATGAAACCAAGATGACAACTGTTTTGAAGTGTGCCCAGACAATCGTAACAATCACACAGAAAAACAAGGATGTTAAAGTAATGGTAACAGAATCTGGACTTTGGTTTTCTCTTTGCTCTGAAGGGTCTTTGGTCATTTTGAAAAGCCTCTTTTCTTTGAGCTGTGCAAATACATTGAGACGAAGTTTGTTCCAGCCAATGCTCTTCTGTTTAGACCTGGCCAGGTAAGTGTTTCACTACGTGTTGATGGGTCTGCCATGTAACGTTTGGTACTACTAGTAATGCATCAGTGATTGAGAAGCAATAGATATTTAGAAGATTTGTCAAGCCTGCCCTAGACATGGTCCAACTATCCTAGATTTGACAGCAGGGTTAACTTGGATATTTTTACTAAGCTAAACTAACTAAGCTAACTAAGCTAACTAAGCCTTGGTTAGTGTTAACTATCAGCTGTCCCCATGTTTATGTTGTGTGCATTTTTGTTTAGAATTTTCCTTTGTCTCAGATGAAGTATTTGAGACAAGAAATACAAATAAAACTGATTTGCCCCTCTACCTTCCACTTTTCAACAACTGCCACACTAAAACTCTCGCACACTCTTATTGCCAGTGTGACTCTCCTCACTGTAAACATGAAATCCTTTAAGTAATAATTTTAAAAACTGGCAGATGTATATTCACATTTCAGATTGATGATAGCATCTATGTGGTCCAGAGCGGGAAACTCTGCGTCTCTGTAGTTGAAAAGGTTAGCATTGAGGATACTAAATTATTGCCATAGTCAAGGCTGTTATTATCTTGATTAACCAAGAGTTGCGGTAATTTGTTTAAGGTGATGTGATCTTGGTGAGAGTCGATAAACTGGAGAAAGGCGTTTGTTGTGTTTTCACTATTTTATCTGCTCTTGTTTTCACCGATCTATCCACTGTTGTTTTCACTCATTTATCTGCTGTTGTTTTCGGTAATTTACCCACTGTTGTTTTCACTAATTTATCCACTGTTGTTTTCCCTAATTTATCTGTTATGAAAGTAGCTTTTAACTTTAAACTAAGCACTGGAAAATCATTCTACCAAAAAGCAACAAAGTTTTTTATCTTGGTAAAACTAGCAAAAAGGGGAAAGAATCTCAATGTTGCTTTTACAGTAGAGTTTTTAAGGATACATCTTCCAACTCATGGACCGTTCGTTTTATTAGGGTTACAATGGATCTCAGTCTCTTTTTAACTGCATGTAGCGGGTGCTGATTAATTGTGCGTTTATTATATTTGTGTGTAACCAGGATGGCACAGAGGTGTGTATGAAGGAAGTACCTACAGGAGAGAGTATCTATAGCGTGCTTACCATATTGGACCTTCTCACAGTAAGTTGTACTGTTTTTTTTGTTTTTTACTTTTTCATCCCATGAAAGTAAACAAGAAAATTGCGTAATACAACGTGTTTAGTCACTATATATATTGATTTTTTTTCCTTTTTTCATGTAACGTTTTAGGCTTGAATTATACCACGCGTTCATAATTAATTTATTTATCTTGCCAACTCTAGACTTTGGAAAGAGGGTAAGGGTAAAGGTAGCCAGAAAACGCCCCAGTGAAAGTTGTAACCGCGCGTCTCTTACCTTTCCCACATCCCCCAAGTCTTTCCCTAGGGAAACTTGCACTCTTTTTCCTAGTTTCATCACTTACTTATCGCGTCTTCTTTCATGTTTTTTTAGGGTCACCCAATGGCTTTGCCCCAGATATGCTGTCGGGCAGTTGTTGATACACACGTCCTAAGGTAAGTGAACATCGGTAGCACTTGTTTTACGCCGTAACGCGAGTAGTACTTTCACTTTCCCCGCACACTCGTGAGCTATCCTCTGCCTTCTTTTAGTATTTGGTATCTTTTTATGTGTTTTATGTACTTTGTATTCCAGGTTACCAGGAAAAGCCTTCCAGACAGTTTTTGAACAGCATCCGGATTCTTTGGTCAGAGTCGTTCAGGTTTGTCCCATGAAAAATCTTGCGGTACTTTGTTTGAAACCTAGCCCCTTGTAAAACGTTGTCGTTAACGGAGCAATTACAATGAGGTATTTTTTAGACCATTTGCATTTGCTTGAAGGTTAATTTTTCTTTTCTGCTCATATGTAATTTGAGAACCAAGTAAAAATAGTAGTTGTAGAGGTTTTTCGTTTATGTGTTACGAGAACTGTAAAGCAACATTTTTTCTGTGCTATGCGAGCGCGGAATGTTCATGACCTAATCACTTCTTTTCATGAATTTATTTATTTTACAGATTATCATGCTTCGTCTTCAGCAAGTTACATTTATGGCGCTTCACAACTTCTTGGGACTCAGTTATGAGCTTATAGCCAGCGTAAGTTTAACTGTTTGTGTTAACGAGTAGCAGTAAAGTACAGCACTTGGACGGCAAACTATATCAACGAGTTAGACTTCACATGTACATATGTGATTTGCTCAAAGTACTTTAAATTGCCACAAGAAGAATAAGTGCAAATATATTAGGAAATTATATGTTATCTTGTGTGCATGCTTAGAGCCCAGCCTCTCGCCGACGACCGTCAATCTATGGCATCACCTCGAGCCCGATAAAAGGCAAGAAACCAGAAGCTGCTGCAAGTACAGAGAGTCAGAAGACAGCAAAGAAGATTCCTTTAGAGGTGGACTCTGGTACGAACAGTGCAGCAAGCAGTAAAACAACAACTCCTGACTCAGCTATTGACATGCCCAAGGATAAAGAGGAGAAAAAAGGTACCTAGATCTACATGTAACTTCTCCTTACAGTATCTATATATTATCAAGCAAACTTGTAAAGAGAGGAAAGAAAACCATTAGCTATTTAACAATTAGAAATCGAGAACGAATAATCTAACTGTTTTAGTAGAATTCTACATGAAATTTACTTTAAGTAATGGTTTCCAATTATTTCTCGGTGTATTAATAAACTTTGCGTCTTAGGCAGATCGCTCGTATTTAATTGTCATTTGAAATTGCAGTTGTGTGTGCGCGCATAATTTTTTTCAATAATTCCAATTTTTTTTTTAGGTCAAGAACTTCTTTTAGTCCTCTCAAGAATATAATTTCCATTTGCATCAAAATGTTCCTCCAAAACTTCACACTAATGGCTGATAGTGTTCGATTACTCAGCCAATCAGATTGTAGCATTTGCATTAGTGTTCAAGTAGAATTCTACTAAATAATTATGTATAGAAGGCCTTTAGTTAGTGTCTCACTTATTGTGCATCATTTTAACTTCAGGAGAACCACGTGGAATCATGGGCAAGGAGAGTAGTAAACCAATTGCCATAAAGAAGGTGCCCTTACATCGGAGCGTTAGCTTCACAGAGCCTGAACACGAACGGAAAGTGGATAAACAAATTGGACGCTGTAAGTCGGCAGCGACGCTGGAAACTATGTGGGGGATTGGGAACGACACCGACAGCCTATCAGGTGAATGTTACGTGTGTATTGTCTTGAGTGTTGAGTGAAAGCTTTAAGGGTTTTTTTCTGACTATTAAACCGGTTTGACCTTTGTTTACAGATCTATCTGATTTTGACGCAGCCCTTGGCCGGGCACGGATTACCATCCTCCCAGAATCACCCAACCGCTTGGCTACATTTGATCTGGAAGGCAGTGACACAGAAGGCAGTCCCACTTCCCTTAGTGAGGGACGCTTTGACTTCCCGTGCACCCCCGTGAGTGAGGACCTATCCAAACAGTTTCTAACCATGGACCCTGAAGAAGAGGACATGATGATGAAGACGGCGGCAAGTGAGATAGCCAAGAGTCTTGATTTACCGGTACGACCATTGGCTAATCTAATACGGCTATGTTTAAGAAATAGAAAGCATGTACCGCATGTAGGGTGAACCGTGCTTTAGATAACCAGCACGAAGTGTCCCCCTTTCTCTCGATATGGATCATCGAGTGAAAAGTTGAAACTTCGAGAAAAACTGTATTGACCAGACGAAAACTGGAGGCTAGAAAATTGAGAAAGGAAGTCTTTCTTTTTCATGTACCTTTTGGTGTTCTACTCGCCTTTTTACCGCGAGTCTTTCGCGTTTTGCGTTGCCCTATCCCTGGAGAAGTAATAGTTTAAAACGAAGAAAAAATCATTCAGTGAAACAAGCATACTCAAAAACGAGAATCAAACGCTTTTCCACCATTGGTGATTGGGACACGTAATCGCTGGAGCTATGTAATCGCTACTGTGTAGGTCTTTTAATTCGATTGAAAACAAGTATTGGTATCCGAATTGTGTGTGATTTATTTACAGGATTCTTCACTGTTGGAAGGCATTCTTTCCATAGCAAGTATTCCTTCAGGCACTGTCCTTATCAAGCAAGGCGATGCGGTAAGGGAAACAAGACAGTGAGGACACTCAAACCACGAACGCGTGACATTTTTATGTGCATTTGTTTCATGACTGCGCAATGAAAGGGAAAAAAGATACCCTTTTGTTTGCGTGAAGAGGCGTCATTGGATAATCATAAAAAAGACAAAAAAAAAAAAAGATAAATGTTCATGGTTCCGTTCGACTGTCCTCGCTGTAATAGTTTGATTATTGACTCTCTTTTTAGATACACTGCATTACGCATCCTTGCTGCGCTTAATTTCTCTTATCAGTGGCAAGTTATGAAGAACTACATCTTACGACTTGTTTAGAGTCAACATAACTTCCTGCTTGAAATTTCGTAAAAATCTGCAGTGACGCTAGAACTATAAGAATTATCATTATATATCGACAGTTAATATACGCTCTAACAAAGTGTCCTCGATTTCTTATTGGCAGGATTGTAGTTTGTATTTTGTTGTGACCGGCTGTCTGGAAGTAACACAGAAAAGTCTCAGCGATGACCAAGAGGTACTTTTCACAATCTTATCAAGTTATGAAAACTCTTAAGTCAAGTCCAATAAATAGTTTCAACAGACTCTTACTTGAGAGAACCAATGTCCCATAGTCCCATTGTGCCGGTTTACAAACTCGTAAATCATGACACGTACCCGGACTTAGGGCGCCCAATGTTTGGTACAGCTTACGCCGGTGATGTCCTCAGAGCGTCATCGCTGATATCCCTCACAACCTCTTCGCAAGCCTCCAACGCAGACTCTCTTACGACTTGTGTAAGATAAAGGTATTTTGGGTAGCCAGCAACCCTATCATTTTTGCCTTGGTATGACATTGTAAATTTTTCTTCTCTTCTAACTCTGGGGTGAAATAAAGTTGTTACTTTTTTTAATTGCATGACGAATAACATTATTAGCTAGAATAGAATAATATTATAAGCTGTAATTACTATAGTTCTCATTTATACATGTTCGTATTTTGAACGAGTTCTTAGCTCCTCGACGAAATGTGTTAAAATAAATAAATGATTGATTGACTTATTGATTTACGCAAACATTTCTGCCTACGAAGCTCCCTCCTTTCCACGCGAGAAAGTCACGTGAGAATCAACGCAGTCCAATCAATTTTTAATTTTACGATAACTGCAGAAATCCTCGCGCGCTCATTGGCTAATTTTTATTGTCAATAAGCGGACAGACACAGGAATGTATAATTTATGCGATGCGTCAACGAGCGAGAGCGGACAATTTGACAATTTGTTATCGTAAAAAACGAATTGAAGTCAGTTTTTAATGCCTCTGTCCTGTTATTGACAATGAATTTCGTCATAACAGTGTTAAAGTAGTCTGCGGATCCACCCGGCTATCGCCTCGTGGATCCACAGCTACTTTGACAATGTTATGACGAAATTCATGATCAATAACAGGACAGACGCATGAAAAACTGACGTCAATTTGTTAAACTGATAGCGACTCATCCGTGTTTGTTTTTGTTCCACAGTACCACTTGTACACAGCCCTCCCTGGTGAGTTTGTTGGCGTGTTGGCGGTGGTCACTGGAGAACCTTCATTCTTCAATGTCAAGGCAACAAAACAGTGTCACGTGGTCATCATTAGCAAAGCTAACTTTTACAAGTAGGTATATCTTATCAAAGAACACTCGGCCTCGTGGAGTGCCTAATGGTTACAGTATACAGTGACTGTATTTATAGTTGAAAGACGCGTAAAGCAGGTGTATGAATCGCTGCAAACGAGTAATGCGTCGAGATAAGTCCAGAATGTACGAAATAGAAGAAACTATTCTTGTAACGACCTCTTACTAACCGAGTTCGATGTCCGTACTGCAAGTTACGGACCGAGTTTTTTCCCCTTCGATTTATGGCCCAAGAGCGAGGCGCGGGCCATTAATTGAAGGGGGAAAAACGAGGATCCGTAAGTTACAGCACAAACCGAGAAGGTGAAGTCAGTAAGATATTTATTATATCTTTACGGTGTGTCTGACGGGTTCGGGAACGATTTCTATTCACGCGGAACGGCTTCAAATTTCCGACTCACCTCGAAAGCAAAATTACTGATTAAAAAAGAAGGTTCACTTTAAATTTCACAGGAGACTTTAATTTTAAACTGTGCACGTCTAATTAACTACGACGCTTTCTGCGTGTAAATGAATTTGAGCAACAGGATGTGCACGTACATCCGGAATTAGTTATGTCCTTAGCAGATTTATAGCAAAATCAATTTGTGGAACGTACAGTCCCTCGAGTGCCACAGTTTAATTTCCCGAGGTTTAGAGTTTCGTCCACTGTTTGCCGATGGTCTGCGATAACAGCAACATCTTTCTTATTGTGGAAATTTGTCATATGATTTACAACGTTATAAGAAAAGGTTTTGTAATGCTCAAGCAAGTAAAAGTTAACGATAAAAGCGAATGATGCTTCGACAACAACGTAAAACCTAGAACCAACAACGTACAACGTAGAACCGAAAACACCTTAAACAAGTAAACCTTAATTTTAGCAGAATATGAGAATACTTTTAGCGGTTTTTACCAATTCTACTCACTGATTTGAATAACAAACAGGAAACGTATGGTTTTGTTCATGCAATGAAAACCATTTAATTTAGATGGTAATTTTGACGCACTCAAGTATCGTAGTTCTATTATGATCGGGGCTTTGTATTTTTTTTTCTTTTGTTGAAATTAGAAAGAATCTTGGTAAGTGAAATCAACCCATCAATTCAAATAACTAAGTTCCACTTTTTGCTTAATATTAATGTTGTTGCTTAAGAATTGTTTGCTGTGGCGTTTGGCAAATGAACGTTAATGAGTTAATCGCCATAAAGGATTAAGAGTATAAAATATACAATTTTGATTTGTTCTGTGGTTTCTTTTTATACCTGCTGTTATTTGGCGTTAGATCGAGAGCTATTCACTGAGTTTCAAAGCATCTGTTTCGAAAAACGCGATTCATTTCCGCCCTGAAGTCTCTGTTTCGCAGTGAATATAACCAGGGATTGATTCCGGATGAAGAGAACGCTACCAGCTCGACCCAAAGCCAAACCACACGCATATTTTTGCATTGATCGCTCGTTGTCAAATGGATAAACGATGTCGTCAGGGTAGGAAGCCAGGAGATAAAGAATAGTGCTACAACCAAACCCACCGTCTTAGTAGCTTTTCGGTTTCGTAGTCCTTCACTTACAAGCGTATCGCTACGCTGAACATCTTGCCTTGTAATTGCCTTGGATTGTCTTCTCGCGATCACAGGGATGTGGGAGTAGCAAAACATAATCAGGATCATCGGTAAAAGGATGGTTATTACCGTCACGCACATCCAGAGCTTTGGCAGGTTGGCGGGGTTTGTAACCAAGATCCGCGAGAATCCAAGGGAAAGAGACGCTATCCAAACAAATGCTATTGCGATGTAGCACCGTTTTTCGGTAACCATCTGATGGTACAACAGAGCAAACCGTATGGCGATGTACCTATCCAAGCTCACGACGCACAAGCTAAATGTCGTGGTTACACTCGTTTGAATCCAGAGCGCGTCGATGGCAATCTTAAACGGGTGGTTGTACGGTTGAGGTGTCAAGACACACCGTGCGATCCATACCGGATCTATTATCAAACCCACTAGAAGATCAGCCAGAGCTAACGAGCTCAACAGAAGGTTTGATAAAGTTCTGACGTTGCGGGCTTTGTAAATGACCCAAAGAAAAACTGCGTTTCCAAGGAGGGCTGGTAGCACGATAATACCGTACAGCAAGGCCAGAATAACTGATGCTGGGAAAGCCAACTCACCGCTGCAGTTATTCGCCATCGTTCAAGTTTACTTTGAGTTTTGACTGTTACTTTATTATTTACTCAATGACAAGCGTTTCGATGATGTCTGTTGTCACCTGTCAGATGTCCCAAAGGATCGTGGGAGTTAGAGAGCTTATGCATTTTGTATGTCATTACCACTTGTAGTTTCCGTCGACTGACTCGCTGCGCAAAAATAGTTCTTCAAACGACAGAAGTTTGGGGCAACTCCTTTTGCTACCTTGAGCTCTGAAATCCAAAACAACAACAAAAAAAGACACTCTATTTACCTTAATCAGTCATTGAAAAAGGAGAACCAACAAACAAATAGCATCACAAGGAAGAAGAGGAACTTTTAAACGTCAGTCAGTTGCGTCACGTCAGTTATCGTGTTCTAGTCGATAACGTAAATGTATTTCTGTGTCACATTAACACAGCTGTCTTGTCAGATGTCTAAACGCAGGCTAGCAGCTGCTCTTAGACTACGTTTCCCAGTATAAATCCTCCAAGTTTCCAAGCAGGAAAAGTGCCGCACGTTCTCACATTTTAAGTTTCAAGTTAGAATCCTTACGGATTAACTTTTACCACGATTTTTGCATTTTTGGTACTCCAGCTTGTTGTCTTGAGGATAAGAAGGTCACTTGATAGATCCATTAGATCCATTAGACTCTATTAGATTTTCAGGCATATCCACGGCAGTTACAAGGACGCTTGATCCTTGAATACAAAAGTAGAATTTGCATTTTACGCCCGAATCTGAAATGTAGGAGGCGTCGTCCATCTTATAGTGGAACGTTTTGTTTTAATTTTTGTAGGTTCCTATTCCAAAATTCTTATCAAAGTTAACGTGAAAAAACATTCTGCATCTAATATATTTTTAAAGAAAAACAGAAAGTAATACTCTCAACTAAAGATCAAAACACCAACAATGCAAGTTCACAGTGGTTTTTAATGCTTTGTTTTTTTGCATCTGTCGGTGGACAAGAAATATTGCCTTTGTTCACTATAAAGTCTTTGAAGAAACGTAGAAAAAGTATTGTTTGATGCTTCTGATTGTCAAGTAAAAGTGTTCTGCAATTCGCAATTATTTTCGTTACATTTAAACTCTGGAAGTAATATATCAAACATGAAACACCGAGAAGAGAGTTGACGACGTGTAGCAGAGTATTTTTGGCTAATTTCGAGGTGTTTTGAGTGTCTTGAGTGCTTGATATATCTTCTCAATAGAAACTAAAACTAAGGAGTAAAGGGAGTAATAAAAACGTAAAAATCTAAGCCAATTAAGAGCAGCTATCATGATTATGGTCATGCTTTCCTTCGTTTGAACTTGGTGAATCATTGGTGTGTTTGAGAAGTATGATTTAACTCAGACTCACGTGCACATAAATATATTCGTCATTTAAGTCAATCTAGATATCGATTAGTTCACATTGATTTTGGTTTTCCTTAAGTAAATGTAAATTGTTTTCCATTAAAGCATGGCCAGTGATTAATAGGCAAAGTTGAATCAGAGATCAATTCTTAATCCGATTCTTCTGGTGTGGTGCTCTTGATGAACACGTGAAGGGAGTGTTACGTCGGCACAATTGCGTTTCTCTTTAACGGTGCAATTAAAGGGACATATACCTTACCAATTTTTTTTTTATTTTCAGAGCACACTTAAATTAAGCGTTAACGTCTGCAGAACCTTTTTTAAATGTCTGAATCTGAGGATAATTGTGTTGCTACAAGGTTTTCTCCCAAACGTAGATCACAGCTGTTTTACTTTTTGAATTACTAATAAAAAAAGAAGGTTCACTTTGAATTTCACAGGAGACTTTAATTTTAAACCGTGTACGTCTAATTAACTACGACACTTTCTGCGTGTAAATGAATCTGAGTGACAGGAAGTGCATGTACTTCCGGAATTAGTTATGTCCTTAGGTTTAGAGTTTCGTTGACTGTTTGCCGTTGGTGTGCGATGATACCAACATCTTTCTTATCGTGGAAATTTGTCATGATTTACTTAACAAATAAAGAAGCCTAAGCCGTGTATTACACTGTGGTAAAACACGACGGACATTTGAGAACACGAGGGCAATGTAGAAAACACGAGCCGCAGGCAATGTCCGGAGTGTTTTATCCCAGTGTAATACACGGCTTAGGCTTCTTCATTTACTTTATGACAGATTTTTTTCGCGCAAAACAATAAAACACGCTTTTTCTATGTTTTATACTCTGTTAGAGAACAGTACTAAGAAAATACGCGCGCTGATTGGTTAAAAATCGTGTTCCTATAACTCGATGGAACACAGAACTAGCACGAGCTGTCGCCGTAATGATGAAGCGGGCAAAGAGAATTTACATTTTGATAATCAAAGTTAACAAGTTGTTTTCCTTTTTTTCGCCGCGCTGTTTTCTAAAAGAAATAGAAAACATGTTCTCCGTGTTTCTATCGAGTTTTAATATAAATTTACCAGCGTTCTATCACGAATGCTGTCCTCTGATTGGCTACGCTACTCACCTCCTATTTAAACAATAGAGTGTTTCTGTGGAGGAACTATCGGCTGATAGTTGCCCCGCGGAAATTGGATGTTCTTAAAACAAATATTTGCCCGAGAAGCGAAGCTTCGAGGGTAAATATGCTAGTTTTAAGAACTTCAAATTTCCAAGGAGCAACTATCAGAGGGATAGTTCCGAGACAAAAACACTCTATTGTCTTTATTGTTCACCACTAAGTTTTCTTCCGTACGCCATTTCAAAAATCATATTGAATTATTTTCAACTTTTTTAGATGAAAGCCGTGAAAGCCAAATGTAAAATCTGAAAAAGAAAACAAGCAAAAACCCTCCTAATACAAATTTAATTGTTTATTTTCTATAAGCCCGCTTGTTTACAGAAATATTTTCACGGACGAGCACTATCCATCCGGGTATTTTCCTCTGACGGGCACTATGGGACTGATAGTGTCTCTCCGCGGATGAACACTGTCGCGCTACGTGATCAATTTAAACCAATAAGAATCGAAAAAAATTTGTGGTGAACTCGAGAAAGGTGTGGAAACACTCGCCTGCGGCTTGTGTTCCCACAGCATTTCTCGTTCTCCCAAACTTCCATTCGTGTTTCTATAACTCGATAGAAATACGGTACTTGTTTTCTATTTCTTAAATAAAGCATGGGTTTTTGAACAATCAGAGCGTGCACAGTCCTTTCTATATGATTTAACATTTATTCGCCGAAGGCGAGGTGAACATGGGTGAATATTCACCGAGACGAAGTCAAGGTGAATATTCAACGATGTTCACCGAGCCTGAGGCGAATAATTGTTTTAGTATAATTTTCAGAGGTAAAACACAGAATAACGACTAAAACAGACTGTTCGTTTGCATACACGCATGCAGCCGTAGTTTTAATAATAAGCTTACATCTTACATCGATTGTGAATCAAATTACACATCGAGTTTGGCAATAAAACAAACAAGCGAAACGCTACGAAAAAAAAAATTCATCCCGTACCTTTGTTTTATCGTTGTTGACCTCATTCACAGCTGTCATCGTCAAAAAATAGTAGCTTTAGTTTGAAGAAAAATAAATTTCGGTTAATCGATCTGACCTGCTGGCGATCAACGTAATCACCGGGTTTGCGATTCTTAAATTCCTTGAATACGAGTTCTTGAAAGTATTTTTGGTCCAACGGCGACAGCAGTCATTTTGAAAATTCTCCATTCCTCCAAATATCCTGGACTTGGAGTGATGTCTTTGGAATAAAAAAAATTTGATTCAGCAACTGTTAGCCATGTTTACTTGCCGAGATGGCAAAGGTGGCGAGCTTAGTAACCAGGCCTCAAAAGTGTTATATTCACCGCCTGGTGCGGTGAATATAGCGTCATATAAGGAATCGCTCGACCAATCAGATTGCTGGACACTCTTTGTTGAGCTCTGAAATTATACTAAAAAAAGTTATAAGCAAAGGTTTTGTAATGCACAAGCAAGTAAAACATAACGATAAAAGCGAATGACGTTTCCACAACAACGTACAACGTAGAACCGAAAACACCTTAAACAAGCCCTAATTTTAGCAGAATATGAGAATGACTTTAGCAGTTTTACCAAATCTACTCACTGATTTGAATAACAAATTTTGACGCACGCAAGTATCGCAGTTCTATTATGATCGGGGTTTTGGTTATTTTTTTTTCTTTTGTTAAAATTAGAAAGAATCTTGGAAAGTGAAATCAACGCATCGATTTAAATAACTAAGTTCTACTTTTTGCTTAATATTTGTTGCTTAAAAATTGTTTGCTGTGGCGTTTGGCAAATGAACGTTAGTGAGTTAATCAACATAAAGGATTAAGAGTATAAAATATACAATTTTGATTTGTTCTCTGGTTTCTTTTTATACTTGCTGGTATTTGACGTTAAATCGAGAGATATTTACTGAATTTTAAAGCATCTGTTTCGAAAAACGCGATTCATTTCCGCCCTGAAGTCTCTGTTTCGCAGTGAATATAACCAGGGATTGATTCCGGATGAAGAGAACGCTACCAGCTCGACCCAAAGCCAAACCACACGCATATTTTTGCATTGATCGCTCGTTGTTATATGGATAAACGATGTAGTCAGGGTAGGAAGCCAGGAGATAAAGAACAGTGCTACAACCAAACCCACCGTCTTAGTAGCTTTTCGGTTTCGTAATCCTTCACTTACAAGCGTATTGCTACGCTGAACATCTTGCCTTGCAATTGTCTTGGATTGTCTTCTCACGATCACAGAGATACGAGAGTAGCAAAACATAATCAAGATCATCGGTAAAAGGATGGTTATTATCGTCACGCACATCCAGAGCTTTGGCAGGTTGGCGGGGTTTGTAACCAAGATCCGAGAGAATCCAAAGGAAAGAGACGCTATCCAAACAAATGCTATTGCGATGTAGCACCGTTTTTCGGTAACCATCTGATGGTACAACAGAGCAAACCGTATGGCGATGTACCTATCCAAGCTCACGACGCACAAGCTAAATGTCGTGGTTACACTCGTTTGAATCCAGAGCGCGTCGATGGCAATCTTAAACGGGTGGTTGTACGGGTGAGGTGTCAAGACACACCGTGCGATCCATACCGGATCTATTATCAAACCCACTAGAAGATCAGCCAGAGCTAACGAGCTCAACAGAAGGTTTGATAAAGTTCTGACGTTGCGGGCTTTGTAAATGACCCAAAGAAAAACTGCGTTTCCAAGGAGGGCTGGTAGCGCGATAATACCGTACAGCAAGGCCAGAATAACTGATGCTGGGAAAGTCAACTCGCCGCTGCAGTTATTCGCCATCGTTCAAGTTTACTTTGAGTTTTGACTGTTACTTTGTTATTTACTCAATGACGAGCGTTTCGATGATGTCTGTTGTCACCTGTCAGATGTCCCAAAGGATCATGGGAGTTAGCGAGCTTTAGCATTTTGTATGTCATTACCACTTGTAGTTTCCGTCGACTGACTCGCTGCGCAAAAAAAGTTCTTCAAACGACAGAAGTTTGGGGCAACTCCTTTTGCTACCTTGGGCTCTGAAATCCAAAACAACAACAACAAAAGACACTATTTACCTTAATCAGTCATTGAAAAAGGAGAACCAACAAACAAATAGCATCACAAGGAAGAAGAGGAACTTTTAAACGTCAGTCAGTTGCGTCACGTCAGTTATCGTGTTCTAGTCGATAACGTAAATGTATTTCTGTGTCACATTAACACAGCTGTCTTGTCAGATGTCTAAACGCAGGCTAGCAGCTGCTCTTAGACTACGTTTCCCAGTATAAATCCTCCAAGTTTCCAAGCAGGAAAAGTGCCGCACGTTCTCACATTTTAAGTTTCAAGTTAGAATCCTTACGGATTAACTTTTACCACGATTTTTGCATTTTTGGTACTCCAGCTTGTTGTCTTGAGGATAAGAAGGTCACTTGATAGATCCATTAGATCCATTAGACTCTATTAGATTTTCAGGCATATCCACGGCAGTTACAAGGACGCTTGATCCTTGAATACAAAAGTAGAATTTGCATTTTACGCCCGAATCTGAAATGTAGGAGGCGTCGTCCATCTTATAGTGGAACGTTTTGTTTTAATTTTTGTAGGTTCCTATTCCAAAATTCTTATCAAAGTTAACGTGAAAAAACATTCTGCATCTAATATATTTTTAAAGAAAAACAGAAGGTAATACTCTCAACTAAAGATCAAAACACCAACAATGCAAGTAAAACGTAACGATAAAAGCGAATGACGTTTCGACAACAACGTACAACGTAGAACCGAAAACACCTTAAAGAAGCTCTAATTTTAGCAGAATATGAGAATGACTTTAGCGGTTTTTACCAATTCTACTCACTGATTTGAATAACAAACAGAAAACATATGGTTTTGTTCATGCAATGTAAACATGTCATGTAGATGGTAATTTTGACGCACGCAAGTATCGCAGTTCTATTATGATCGGGGTTTTGTATTTTTTTTTCTTTGGTTAAAATTAGAAAGAATCTTGGAAAGTGAAATCAACGCATCGATTTAAATAACTAAGTTCTACTTTTTGCTTAATATTTGTTGCTTAAAAATTGTTTGCTGTGGCGTTTGAGAAATGAACGTTGGTGAGTTAATCAACATAAAGGATTAAGAGTATATAATATACAATTTTGATTTGTTCTGTGGTTTCTTTTTATACTTGCTGTTATTTGGCGTTAGATCAAGAGCTGTTCACTGAGTTTCAAAGCATCTGTTTCGAAAAACGCGATTCATTTCCGCCCTGAAGTCTCTGTTTCGCAGTGAATATAACCAGGGATTGATTCCGGATGAAGAGAACGCTACCAGCTCGACCCAAAGCCAAACCACACGCATATATTTGCATTGATCGCTCGTTGTCAAATGGATAAACGATGTCGTCAGGGTAGGAAGCCAGGAGATAAAGAACAGTGCTACAACCAAACCCACCGTCTTAGTAGCTTTTCGGTTTCGTAGTCCTTCACTTACAAGCGTATTGCTACGCTGAACATCTTGCCTCGCAATTGCCTTGGATTGTCTCCTTGCGATCACAGAGATGTGGGAGTAGCAAAACATAATCAGGATCATCGGTAAAAGGATGGTTATTATCGTCACACACATCCAGAGCTTTGGCAGGTTGGCGGGGTTTGTAACCAAGATCCGCGAGAATCCAAAGGAAAGAGACGCTATCCAAACAAATGCTATTGCGATGTAGCACCGTTTTTCGGTAACCATCTGATGGTACAAAAGACCAGACCCAACGGCGATGTACCTATCCAAGCTCACGACGCACAAGCTAAATGTCGTGGTTACACTCGTTTGAATCCAGAGCGCGTCGATGGCAATCTTAAACGGGTGGTTGTACGGGTGAGGTGTCAAGACACACCGTGCGATCCATACTGGAACGATTATCAAACCCACTAGAAGATCAGCCAGAGCTAACGAGCTCAACAGAAGGTTCGATAAAGTTCTGACGTTGCGGGCTTTGTAGATGACCCAAAGAAAAACTGCGTTTCCAAGGAGGGATGGTAGCGCGATAATACCGTACAGCAAGGCTAGAATAACTGATGCTGGGAAAGCCAACTCGCCGCTGCAGTTATTCGCCATCGTTCAAGTTTGCTTTGAGTTTTGACTGTTACTTTATTATCTACTCATTGACGAGTGTTTTGATGTCTGTTGTCACCTGTCAAATGCTCCAAAGGATCGTGGGAGTTAGAGAGCTTTAGCATTTTGCATGTCAGTACCACCTGAGGTTTCCGTCGACTAACTCGCTGCGCAATAAAAGTTCTTCAAACGACATATGTGTTGGGTAACTTCTTTTGCTACCTTGAGCGCTAAAATCCAAAACAAAAAAAAGACAATCTCTATGTAACTGAATCAAACATCGAAAAAGGAGAACAAACAAAGAGCATCACAAGGAAGAAGAGGAACTTTTAAACGTCAGTCAGTTGCGTCACGTCAGCTATCATGCTCTACTCGATAAGGTAAATGTATCTCTGTGTCACGATAACAGAGCTGTCTTATCAGATGTCTAAAAGCAGGCTAGCAGCTGCTCTTAGACTACGTTTCCCAGTAGAAATCCTCTAAGTTTCCAAGCAGGAAAAGTGCCACACATTTTCACATTTTAAGTTTCAAGTGAGAATCCTCACGGATAGACTTTTATTATGATTTTGCATTTTTGGTACTCCAGCTTATTGTATTAAGGATAAAAAGGTCACTTGATAGTTCCATTAGACTCTTTCAACTAGACAAGGTTTTTCCGCGATAATGCCGAAGAGCCCAAAAAGGCGCAAAATACTGTTTGTTCACAAGCAGACCACTCTATGTGTTCGTGGTTGATAATTGCTTATATGAAACGAACAGAATCTATGAGGGTTATGAATAAGGCTCTGAAGATTGCATATCTAAATTACATCTCCGTCTGAATATCCCAATAAAGTTAAATGAAACGTTTATCGACTCTTGTGATGTTTTTTTCGCCTTCCCAGGCCGTCTGAAACGTCTTTTTACGAAGTTACGATGTCTTCCTCTCTTGTCTTACTGGTCAGCCAAAAGTGATTTCGTAAAAAGACGCTTCAGACGGCCTGGGAAGGCGAAAAAACATCACACGAGTCGATAAACGTTTCATTTAACTTTATTGGGATATTCAGACCGAGATGTAATTTAGATATGCATTTTTCAGAGCCTTCTTAGATTCTGTTCGTTGCATATAAACAATTATTAACCACGAACACATCGAGTGGTCTGCCTGTGGTTTGTTCGGTAAAAACCGGAATTCGAAGTCAAGACTTTTCGGTAAATTTATGAACTGTAGACTTCAATATCAGTAAAAGATTCTGTTAGCTATGCTAAGAAGTTGTCCGTTGCGCTTTCAAGTTTCGTATACATTTCTCCGTGATAGTCTGTTTACAGCAGTTTCTTAGCTTTTTTCATACAGATTCGATATTTTCCTTTTCAACACGCCATGTTTGCACCCCGACAATACAACAGAAAAACCTTAAAAAGATTTATTGATTTAAAAGACCTGATATTTATCGCATCAAGTTTTTATAAGTTTCGCTGTAAAAGGAAAATTAAAGAACCGTCCTACATTTTACACCTTTCCGTTGGGTAATGGAAATATAAACGAAGCATACTTCAAGCCAGGTACGAAAAGTTCCATAAAATTATGACAAAAGCATTCATTTTTTCCCGCAACAGTTATTCTCGGTTGTTTGCGTTTTGACGATTGATCAACAACTTGGCGTGAGAATCGTCATCGCCGCCACAGCTTCTCCGTTCCTAATCACGTTTCATTATCAATATATTCGATTTACTGAGTGACAGACAGACAGGTATTTGCTTGATTAATTAATTGGTTCTGTCTTTTTTTCAGCGTGATTCGTCATAAGCCCAGAGTAATACTGAACGTGGCTCATTCTCTCATAAGCCATCTTTCTCCTTTCCTGAGACAAATCGACTATGCCCTAGATTGGATGCATGTGGAAGCCGGCAGAGCAGTTTACAGGTACAAGAAATAACAGACTTCCTTTAAAACTGCGGCTGAAACATTTGCACGTTCAAAGCACCGTATTTTAAGAACGTGATATGTAACCCACTCGACCACATCTCATAAGTAAAACCTAAAAACAGTTGCCAATAAATTTTGACTCATTGCAAACTCACTTTTGCTTCCCAAGAAAATGACTGCACCGTTTGAGTTAGAAAACAGGCGAAAACCCAGCTGTTCTGTTTCTTCTCCGTCTCTTGTTAAATTTCAGACAAGGCGAACAGTCCAATTGTATTTACATCGTGCTGAATGGCCGTCTTCGTTCAGTTGTTACACTCAGCGATGGCAAAAAGGAACTCGATCGCGAGGCTGGCCGTGGAGAACTGGTGGGAGTGGTGAGTGTTTGTATTCTCACGTCACGTGACTGATTTGTCCGGTTTGATGCTTTGATGCAGTCCATGATAAATTATCGTTCCCAAAAGTAAGTTCCTGTTACCAGACACATGCAAACAGAAGCGAAGGCCTTAAGGGAGGAGTTTGATGTGTTGCCATCATGGCTGCCTCTTTAACATGGACGTATATCGACGTATATCTATATTGCACTGTTGGTGACAATTTTATTTCGGGCATTTGTCTGTTGTCAATTACCTTTTGGCTGTTTTTCAGTTGTCGGGTAATCCCAACTATCCCAATTAAAATGAAGACCAAAATAAGACTATAAACCAAGCAGCTGTCAGTATCAAACCGTAGTCTCAAGGTCTCAAGGTTAATGTTCTTGCGAATCAGACAATGACCAATAGTTTAGACTCAAATTCAGACTTAGGACGTGTGGTTTTTCATGAAATCGTTTTCTGTATTGTCTGTGACTGAGATTTCGTTCTTCTAATCTTGTGCTTGTTTTCGTCTTTTCAGGTTGAAGTCCTTACACAAGCTCCAAGGGCGACGACTGTTCACGCCATTCGGTTTGTTTGAAATCTTGTTTTCTAATGACTACCTCGAAACTAAGTCCAACGTAGTCAGAAAGCTAGTAACTAAGTCGAAGTCTAAAGTCGGTGGCAAAAAGGCAATGTTGCACCCAGTTTTAGAATTAGAAACTGAGGCGGGGAAGCAAGCTCGCGCGCGTCTGGTCGAAATATCAAGATCTCTGCACTGGTTGGTAAGAGTACGTTGAAAGAGATTTTGATGCAAATACAGCGTATAAGTAACAACACAATACTTCATTAAGGAAGCGTTGTACTGTTGATAGTTTTGTTTGACTCTGAGCGTGTTGAAAGCATAGCATTCTTTTCATACTTAGGGACACCGAACTTGCGGTTCTTCCGGATGGTCTGCTAAATACAATCAAGAGACATTTTCCTCAGGTAAATTTTCTGGTCCACGTCTTAATCGGTAAAGTGGTATAGAATTCTTTCACGGAGCAAGATGACGATTTCGTAAGTAATAGTTCTAGCTTCCAAATCAAGTTTTGTTATGATATTGGTCTCAAAGGTTTGTTTATTTTGATTTCAACAGGTTGTTACCCGTTTAATTCATCTGCTCGGTGAAAGGCTACTGGGACAGTACAGAAGAAGTTACGCAAGAAGCGAAACATTACTGGGTATTAAGATTAAGTGTTTCACCTTTCACTTGCGCATGTCACTCTTAAGGAGTGGGGTCCACGTTTCGTGTAACTCCATAAGAGAAGACAGACAGAGAGATTCGTCTCGACATCCATACTGCTATCCTTTCTTGTCTCGTTTCGTTCGCTGCCGTGGTGGTCGAAAGTAATTTTTTAAACGGTTCTTGCTCTTTCTCCTTCTAGTATCACGCTTTCAACTTACACGTCATTTTATTTTTAATATGTAGAAAATCACCTACCAGTTGATAATCAGATATTTGGGGGCTCAAATCTCGGGACAGTAGCTATTATTCCCGCCTCAGAGGATGTGCCTATCTCCAACTTCTCATTTGAACTCAGCTTAGCACTTCACACTATCGGTAAGTCGCATGTACTGTCTTACATGATACACACAACTGTTCACTGAGCCTGATTCAGTCCAGGGATGAGACGAGCTGATTGTGTTTTTGTCCGAGCCTTGTCCTTGCTCATCCGTTGTTTTTGTATCGCGTCAAGTAAGATTTCCATGTTTTCTTGGCTGTTGAAACTAAGGCATTCTTGTTACAAAGGATGTGCAAATTGAACATAGTTTCACATTGAGTCTCGTCTCACTTAGCGAAGAAATGCATTGTAGAGAAACCATTAAAATCATTCATTGAAGCTATTCTCCTCTTTCAGTAAAACGTGGTAGTCTACAGGTTATTGTGTCTTATCAGTTATAGTTGTGCTTTGTCAGATATGTTGATTGTGCCTGTTCTTGGTTCCCAGGTCCCACCCTCTTGCTGACCAGCCAGTTAGTTCGAAGCAAGCTTGGTAGCTCCGCAATGGACAGGTGTCTAACTGCCGTTTTGTTTGTATTTCCGTATACCGCAAAACGAGTCAAAATAATTGTACAATGTTTTTTCCTTTGGTTACAATTTATCCCAGTTGCTTGGTATTCAGCAATGCCTGTGAAGTTAATATCTTTAGCTTTTGATGACGTACTCACTTTTCCATAGCCACGATGGCGGCTTTCGCTGTGTTTAACGCTAATAATAAGTTTTTTTCTCGTGCCTATTTCATATTGCAACGTTCTCCCTTTACCGTTTACACACTTTGACTTGTGTTCTCCCTACGTTGTGCTCTACATCAGTGTCTGTTGAAGTTATTAATTTCAATATTTTTTTTCCAAGCATGAACGAATATCGCCTGTCGAGCTGGCTTGGACAACAAGAAGATCTTCACCGCATCGTGTTGTATCAGGCTGACGCTTTCATGTCTGCTTGGACGAAACGGTGTATTAGACAGGTGTGAATATTTTGATATCTGCGGCGTGATTGACAATGATTTGCTCAGGTTTATATATGTATTTGTTTTCGGAACGTTTCTGTTTGTTGTAGATATAAGTTCAAGGTGTTCATGCGCGGTCATTGGTTACTGTCTAAATGGCTTACTTCACCCTTGCCATGCTTGCCAGAGTAACTGTTTCTCCCTTTCGCGCTTCTTAACTACGTTTAACGTAACAAGTACGAGCGCAGCGTTCTTTATCTTTAGGTTAAAGATCAACGTCGGGTATCCGGCAGATAACTAGTCGAAAGCGGAACATATTGTATTTCTTTGAGTTCGATTACCCAAATGTTTTGCGACTTACGTTATGTTCGGTTGAAACTGAGGCTCCCACCACTTGTCGTTGAATACACCAAGATTGTTACCCTCTCTCTCCCTTACAGGCGGACAGCATTGTCATTGTCGGTGTAGCAGATGGCAGTCCAGCAGTCGGTCAGGTATATTTGACGTATTCCTTTATTTTATTTATTTTTGGTTTTTGGTAGTTTGATGGTACTTTGATTGTACTTTGATTTTGATCGGAGCCTTGTCGAAATTATTATTCATACGACTATAACTGCAAACTTTACCCACATTTTGTCTCCGATCATCCATCACCCAGTTTAGCCAAATCCATATTGTAAACACATATCCATGTGTAAACACATCTTCATATTATTTGTATCCTGTACTCAGTAGTAACTTTTTCGTTATTTGTTACAGTTGGAAAAGCAGCTTGAAAACATTGGCGTTCGTTCCCAGAAGGAGCTCATTCTCCTACATCGCGAAGACGCCGCCAAGGGTTTCCGCATTTCACACACTGTGGATTGGCTTAACGCGCGGGGCTGGATCTGCGCACATCATCATGTAAGATTACATTTTATACAGTCACTAAACGAGTGTGATTGATTCTTGCGAATGAACCCCTATAATTATTGCCAGGCACAAGTTCAATCGGTCTCGTATCTCCAAGGGCCCTGGGCGTTTATCGTATTACCTCGTTCATCAGCGAAATTATAAAATTTTTATGCTGTTGCTTTTCAAAACAGTTCTACATTTCGCGTAAATCTGTGGAATCATTGTAGAGCTTAAGCACAGACGTTTTTGAACCACGGACGTCAATCGGAAGTCGAAACTTCTCCTCTTCGACGCGTATTACTTCCTTTTCGTTGAAAATGTCAAGTTGTAAATGCTGAAATGAGAGCCTTGTAGTCTTGGTTGTACCGAAATTCCAGATAAAATGTTAATCTTCTACGCAAATAAAATTATTTTGATTTCAAATCGAAATACAAAACAGTATTCGTATTGAACTGCATTTCCGTTTGGTTTTATTATCAAGTCGTATGGTAATAATTTTCTATCGCACAGACAGGGTATACGTAGTCAAACACCTTCATGTATTTATGTCTGCAGTGTCTGCTATGGAGAGAATATTCCGCCATCAACTAGGACCGCGTTGTTCGAAAGCCGGCTAACGCTTACCCAGGATTAAAAGTAAACCAAAGTGTTAATTTTTCTTGTATGAAAATGTTTTTCACTGCGTATGTTTTGTGTAGATTGAGATTATTCAAACTCAGAACTGAAGGACAAACAATATAAACAGGAAACGTCACCAAAACGTTACAAAACTCAAATCAAAATTCTCGCTAATCTTGGGTTAGCTTAATCAGGCCGGCTTTGCACAACCCGGCCCAGGTTTCCAAGCACGACGAGAGAGAGATCACTTATCTTATATGTCTTTGTTTTTTGTACTTTATTTAAGGTTCGATGCTCTAAGAAAATTTTTGGAAGGCGTCCTCTGTCTGAAAAGGTGGGAAGTATGAAATGATGGTTTCGCAATTTCCTTTCTATAAAAGTTTGCCTGAACGTCGAAAGGATGGAGTTATAGTAAGTTGCTTTCGAGTTGTCTTGTATGTGTGAGTGTGATGGATGTCTTTTCGTTCAATTTTTTAGTACTCACAAGATCCTGCAGCCTATCCTTTACCAGACAAGTGAGTTAAGTCTCTGACACTATTTTCATGTTAAAGTTATAAACCTGTTCTTTTTTTGTATGGGGTGAACGTCTCTTTCCCGGGAGTTAATACATGTTCTACGGTGGTTTCTTTCAGAAAATCCGACTTTTTACGTCTTGCTCGAAGACTTACGGGCACGTCTATTGGATTGATTCTCGGAGGAGGCGGGGCTAGGTAAATATCTGATTTGCCGACTGCCTACTGTTTTTGGTGCTTTTTTTAACATCCCATATCTCACATTGTTGTTTTTCGATTAGACTGTACGGTCGGTAGTGTTTATGGTATTTGTTACTTTTAGGGGATTATCTCATTGCGGAGTCATCAAAGCACTGGAAGAAGCAGGTCAGTCTTTCAGTCTTCGAACAAACAGACTACAGGTCTCAACGATGTTCATAAACATGGCGGGCCAAAGAAAATAAGCGCTCTAGAGAGCCCGGGTTCTGTCGAACTTTTTTCTCGCTATCCTCTTCTGTGCGTTGTATAGAGGTTTTGCACGGCAGCCATGTTGCATGGCAGGAACAACAGAGTCTTTTTCCTATGGGGAAAAAAAAATGTTTTTTCTAATGTAGAACATTTTCATTGTTCCTGCCATGCAACATGGCAGCCGTGCAAAACCTCTATTTCGGAAAAAAAAGACACACGAACAACTCTTGTAGTTACATGAAGAGCACTTGAGTTATCCTGCGTAGCAAACTTTCCCGTACTTAGAGCTTTTTCCGCATTTTGGCCACACGGAACGAGCTTGCCCCTCACCCCCTGCTTCGTCGATGTTTTGCTCTCACTCCAATTTTCGCGTGGTCAGAATACGGAGAAAGCTCTTCGTGCGGGGACGCCCTCTATGCAGGCTACACTTGAGTCTCCACGGGCAAATTCTCAGGCAAACCACGAGAAACTTGTTAACTGATTTTCCATGATAGTGAATGCGTGGTAATCGTTTGGTTACAGGTATTCCTGTTGATATGGTCGGCGGTACAAGTATGGGGTCCTTTGTTGGTGCAGCGTACGCTGAGTCAGCTGACGTCAACAAAATGTGTCAGAAGGTCCGCGAGTGGTCACTGGTAAGAGCTAGTCGTACGAGTTGCATGCCTGTTACGTTAAGTAGTTTTGTATAAGTTCTATTATCTGTCCGTTAGCGAAGTTCACTACGTACTGGTGTTTTATTGCCTAAAGACCAAGAGGATTGTTATCTTACGTTTGGCGCAGCAAAAAGATTAAAAACTAGCCTGTGAACAGGCTCTCTAGTCGAGAATGGGGCGAAGAGAAAGCGGGGAGAAAAAGGAGAGAAGAGAGAAGAGGGGAAAAAGAGGAGGGGAGATTCTTCCCTCGGCCACTTCACTCTCAGCCAGTTCCTTCTTGGCGCTTCCAGCCCTGGTCAGACCCTTTTAGCTGGAACCTGTTCACAGTCGAATTAATAACGAGATTTCTAAAAGCACTGAGGGTCGCTCGAATTCCTGTTCCCGAGAGTTGATGGAAACCGCAGTGTTCACCAAGCATGTTGCTAAGTGACATGACGTGGCTGATGACGTCAACTGTCGCATCAACTTTCAGATTGCTAACGCTGGTTCCGACTGGTTCTGAAATTTTTCTGATACTTCAACTATAATTTGTCGAAAATGGGCCTTATTTCAAACCGACTGAAAGTCTCTTTATCGCTTGTAGGACATGACGTCACTCTTCAAGAAGATCCTGGATCTGACTTATCCATTCACCTCCATGTTTTCAGGTGAGATTGTTTTTGTAATTCATGAACTCAGTATGTTATAATCAATACACTCTCTGACGTGAAAGCTGTTGTCTTCTCCTTTTACCCAGGAAGTGGCTTTAACGCCAGCATAAGAAGCACATTTGGAGAGCGACAGATAGAGGTACATTATGCGTGTTCCAGTATTCCATTACTAACGAATTAACGTTAGTGCTAATCGATGACAGACATAGGAATGGACACGCGTTCGTTTTACCAAGAGTGCTTGTATCGAACGTGAAACTAGAATACTGTTTGTGAATCACGATATACGAAATTGTTTTCAAATCGAAGGAAATTTTAACGGTATAAAAACACCAAAGAAAAGAACAGAAGTCGTACAGGATCACAGAGATTGGCGGTTGGTGCAGTGTTATTACCAGTGTTATTAACCCTGCGATGGACTAGCATCCCATCCAGGGGGGAGTAGAAATGCTCCTAGTCGCTTCATGCTACAGAAACCGGGATAAGCTCCGGCCTGGTGGGCCACTTGGCTCGTATGCAGACTTTACCTTACTTTCTTTACCTGCAGTGTTATTACCAGGTCCTGCAGTTGATTGAAGTGTTTTTTTTTCCTCGTCCAGGATCTCTTGTTGCCTTACTTTTGCATCACGACAGACATTACGTCATCAAGAATGAGAGTACATACAGACGGTAATTAACATTTTCACTCGTTTAACTCAAACCACGTAGGTAGATTTCATCACTTTCTATGTCACAAGATTACTTGAAAAGCATTTAACCCTATACGAAACTGAGTAAGCTCTTTGAAAATCGAGCGATTCTACCATACTTTGACGTTGGCCAATTGGGATGACACCCATTATTTGTCCGGGCTCAATTTGAGGTACGTTTACTCCCGCTTTAGTTGAAATGGTCAGTGGCTGTTAATAGTGTAAACTTCAGAAGTGGCCCTTTAATGCAAAGAGAAAAGGAAACAAACAATGCGGCATTTGAATGTTTTGCCCTATGCTTAATAGTCCTAGCGTCTCTTGTTTCCTTTTGAAATTGCTGCTCTTGAAGTACTTGTAACATTTGAAAGATCATGCACCATGTCATAAGAAAAATTTGTGCCAGATACAAGTAGCACCAGTGAGACTAACACGTGATCTCCCTTACAGGCTGCTTATGGCGGTATGTCCGTGCTAGTATGTCTCTGTCGGGATATCTACCTCCACTGTGTGACCCCAAGGACGGACATCTGTTATTGGACGGTGGATACGTCAATAATTTACCTGGTGAGTAAAGGTTATCATCTATAGTTACCTTCTGTGAATACACTGGGGTTAATTATTAGTCTAAGCTATACTTCTCAGCGTGAGAGATCAGTCGTTATAGCTCAAATGGAATACTTTTCCTATTAAATTAGTTGGTAATATTGAAAGCGTCAATATGTGAATTCTTCGTTCGTGTTCCTATACATTTCATAAAGGACTTTTTTTTAGGAAGGTTTTGCTACATTGTAGAATGAGAAAAAGCGAAGTCTTGAAAGTTTATCAACAATTTTCCTTGTATTCTGCTCTTCAAAAAGTATTTTAATCACTATATTCGTCTTTTTTGATATTCTGTGGTTTATTTTTCAGCGGATGTGATGAAGACCATGGGCGCTCAGACAATCATAGCAATCGATGTAGGATCGGAAGATCCCGCCGACCTCACGAATTATGGCGACCAGTTGTCGGGCTGGTGGCTACTGTGGAACAAATGGAATCCTTTTGCCGAAACCGTCAAGGTACGAAGCAGTTTTATAAAGCGCATTGCACAGTAGCTATCCATACCATAAACCCTTCAGTCTTTTCCGTAGAGAGTGCGTGAAGACTAGTAGATGTCGGTGTTAACCTCCTCAAAAGTCCCATCAACATATCCCGAGCAAACTTCAGATATAAGCTTGCTTCTGCTATAAACTTCCCGTTCATGAACCCCTCAAAGCCCCCATTGATCGATGATGTTTTAGCTTAGAGTTTAAATGTCAAACAGGAGTTCACGATATGTGATTCAGGTTGAACTCGTTGAAACGTTCTCTATGTTTGTTTTTCAGGTAAGTGGTAGTCAGACATAAGAATAAATGAGTTGAAAAATGTGTCTCTGTACCATGGCATTAATTGAACAACAAGACAACACTAACATTCTTTTGTAATTTTAAGATTCCTGACATGGCAGAAATCCAGTCTCGTCTGGCCTATGTGTCGTGTGTGAGGCAACTGGCTGAAGTAAAAGAGAGCAGTTACTGTGAATACATTAGACCGCCAATCGACAGGTTTGTTATCACAGGTTTATGCATAAGTTCATTCTGCGATCTGCGCGTCAGTGTCGCTTGCATTTTCATAATAAACAGTCGCAGCTAAGATACAGAGCATTCCTTAGACTGATCAGAATTGTGCGGATGACATGCACTGCAAAAGATTTCTTATTCTTCACTTGCGCTGTCACGACCTCGGGCATTTGGGAGGGACATGATATTTAAAGTTGTTAAAATAGAACCATGCTATTTCAGTATTTTAAGCAACTGTTTACATTAGTATCGAACAATGAAATGGCTTCTTTATCGACAGGTTCAAGACATTAGAGTTTGGTCGCTTTGATGAGATAGTGGTAAGTCAAGGGTATTCCGGCATGTATTTTCATATTATATTGTGTAAGCGTAGTACTATTTGTACTATTTGTTGTTTACAGACAGTGCTGTTTGACAAGAACGTGTTTATTATAACTATTGTTGTAAAAACCATAAGATTTCCTGTTGTTTTCCTTGAAATCCCTTTGTAACCTATCAAAACGGTCTAACACCAGTCGTAAAAATGGAGAGGTTTACAATGACTTTTATGACAAACGAAAGCAATTAAAATTTTGCCGTTTACAGCTATTTGTAAACTAAAGAGAGAATATTTTTTATTTGCCGCGAATTCAATAGGATTTTATTTTTTCTATTTTTGTGTTGGATTGATTTAAGCCCGGAAAACAAGACAAAATCTGTGGCAATTTTTGCAGCTTGCGGTGAACGTCTTTCTTAATTACCGTAAATCCTCGAATTAGCCCCCCCCCCCCCCTCGAATAAGCGTCCCTCCTATCGGCCGAAATTTAAAGTAAGCGCCCCCCCTCGAATAAGCGCTCCCTCCCCTCCCCCCCCCATTTTGTGGACGAGTAATGAGACAACAAAGGATGTATAGTTTTTGTCGTGTAGTATTAGATTTGTAGATTGTTTCAGTTTGTGAACACGTTAAGTGAACACGTTGAACACGTTAAGTACTAACGGTGCCGCGATTTAAACTTTAGGATCAGCTTTGTATGTCAATAAACAGCTTATGTTGTTGTTTAGGCGCAGATGATGTATTAAAAAGTTATCATGTCAGGTCACGATTTGGGAAAAATTAGATAAGCGTCCCCCCCCCCCCCCCCCCCCCTCGAATAAGCGCTCCCCGTCTTCTCCTAAATTTGAAATAAGCGCCCCGGGTGCTAATTCGAGGATTTGCGGTAAACTGTCTAATAACATGTAATTTCTCTGTAAAAATCATCATAACGCTGGTTAAAAGGTCTTACACCAAGACCAATCATTTTGATATCCGTGTCGTATTCTGCTTGACTATGTATTGAACTGTGGGGAGTAAGTTTGTTTCAGTCTCTAAAGCGGCTTAATTTTTCTGTCCATTTCACTGATGTTTTCCTCCAGGACGTGGGTTACCATCACGGCAAGACTGTTTTCAAGGGCTGGGTCAGAGGAAACAAGTTACCCGACATCTTCAGGGAACACCCGTCTAGGGGTCACATGACGCACGTGTACGCCTCAGGACAAGCTCCTGGGAAGGTAATGAACACGAAAAGAGGAACGTATTAAAAACCTGCTCGACATGGCTTGAAATCGCTAATTTGTGTTCGTTTTTAGAGCGGTTTTCAATGAAGTGTCGAAAGTAATCAAACAATTACGTTGGTTTTGGTTTTGGTTTAACTACAGTTTGAGATTGACCTCTTGTTAAGTAACTTGTTTGGTTTTGGTTTTACGACACTCTGTTGAAAGCCGCTCTAGTTATCGACCAAACTGATGTAATTATGCAACAAAGTAGCCTACGTGTAGCGAAACCCACTACCCTCGCTTTGTTTTTCCTCGGGGGAGGTTGGTACGGCTATACGTAGGCTAGAAACAGCACTCTGTACAGTTATCATCCTGTAAAGATCCCTAGAGTTGTGTGACTCGTACCTGCTTCATGTGCTTTCTTACTTCCTTTTGTTACTTCACAATACAGTGCTTTTCGTTAGGCTTTGTACCTTCTTTTCCTCGAAACATCCATTCGGTATCTATGTTTATTGTCTTTGATGAGCGCGCATGCAGCGTCTCACTTAATTTCGAGTGCTTAATTCCTTTATGAGATAGCATGGTTGATGGTGGCATGCATTCTTTTAACCCTTTTCTCTTTTCTTTTTTTTCAAAGTTGACGAGTAACACTACCTTCACTAATCTAGCGGAGCAGATATCTCGGATTGAACCTCCATACCCTCACGACTGGTTACCATACGCCTCCTCGGATGAACTGCTAGGTTCCAGTGCCCCAGATGGTCGGCACAGGTACTCGGCCTCCGAGGAAGATGACGAAGACGAAGAAGACGTCAGTCTTGTTCGAGTAAGACCAAGAACAGGCTCTCTCTCAGAACACGAAGATTTACTGGCTCTCAAGGCGCAAGCGCAAGCGGTAATTCGACGCGAAGAAGCCGGATATGACGTAAGCTTCCTTGTTGTGCCTAAACTTTCAGTTACAAATTTTAATGGAGCCGTAGACCCTTTTAATAAATGGTTGCAAATTTAACATTGTTTTGTATGCATTTAAAACTCGTTTGAGAGTAAAAATGCTTTTGAATTATCAACTCAAAAACGAGCCTAGTAAGTCTAATTTTAATACTTACAAAATAATTTAAAATTGACAGCCATTTATGAAAAGGATCTCAATTATTCTTATACAATGACACAGGACATTCCCGCCCCTCCCAATTTCTAAGGGAAAGCCCGTAGGAATAAGCTTGAGGGGAAGGTGGGAATCCGTTGTAGAGTTTTATCTCTTGCCTTAGAGGTTCAACCCCTGGGGGAATATACCATACACCATTACGGTCACGTAATTGATCGATCTAATGGTTGTTTTGCTCAACCAAGAAGCAATGTACATGTAGCGAAACATTTAAACCATTTTTGTCAAAATTGCATTTTTTTTTGTTAGTGCCATCAGAGAATTTCAGTTTAACAATCCTTTGATGTGCAGCAGGACTGGAACGGATCCCAAAATTCTAATTGAGTTAAGCCATCTAGGGAGAGCGTACAGCAAAACCCTCGGTTGATGTTTGTAAAGAAAACAGGAGATTGTGGGGCCCTTGGCCCTTATTTGGTTTTTTACTTCTGATTTGATCGTTTTGTCTGATCACGCTACATCACAAACTTACTTTCCGTGTTCTGTTTTCTTTCTTTATTATTTTTTAATACGCACTCCTTTGTAGTGCTACTAGTTTATCTCGACTTTTATATATTAAGCTACGCAAGGTATTGTGTGGATAGGAAGAGCGCTTGGTACTTAAATCATGATTGTTTTTCCTTGCAGTCGGATGACACCCATCTGCGAAGACGCATGCGCCTTATTAGACCCAACAGTGAACCATAACGTACTCGGCGCCTCTACAATGGTCCTGGTAAGATCAATGAGAGCCTGTGTGACGCTCAGTCTGTCCACTTTTAAAACGCTGAAGGACTGTAAAACAAATTAAGAAACCGTAATCTTGACCTTAACCGAAAAGGGATCACCTGCTCTCCGGAAAGGTCGTCCTGCCAGCCTGACTGATCTCTCCATATTTTGAGATGCCCTCCCTCGTGTTGAGCTTGGTGTTTCGATCGCTCCAACCCAATCTTCTCATCTCTAAAGTAGGCTTCTAAAATCTTGACACTGTTTTCAACTACCGTGATGCGTATGGTGTGGCGTGGTGTTTAGTGTGTTGTGAAAAGCGCGGTGTTAGATTTAGTGTACCTAGGCCTTATGTGGTTATTTTGTGTTGTGAGTGATATGATTGATTACACGAAACTAAAGCGAGCAGTTAACCTTGAGTTAACACTAGTTTCGAACGTTTGCGCTGTTGATAGGGCGTTGTCGCATAAGGTCAGGGCGACCATATCGATATTCTCCTTTCGAATATAGGTCCTTTCTAATACAAAAATATCCTTTTGATTAGGAACAACGCCAGGGACAAAAGCGCTCTATATAGAGGCAAAGCACTGTAGCTCCATCCTCTTACAAAGTAAAGGAATTAATAATTTCTAATTTTAAATTTTGGTAGCAGATGGAAAAGTGTATTGTGGAGGAGAGGTTATAAAGAAATGCCATGAAACTGAAGTAAAAGTATTTTTGCAGAACTCGTAACTCGTAAAAGGAAATTTTTTCATAAATAGAAGTTAAATTCTACACCGAAGTTAGCGCGTGAGTGACATGTATGTTTTTGGCGTCTTCTAAACTTCGTCATCATGTCAGTTTGAATTTTAGCAATTGGGAGGGAAGGAAAAGGGGTTGCTTTACACGGCCCTGAGTTGATTGGTGGATTCAGTGAAGGGCCACAAATCATATCTATTCCTTTTCCTATAAGAAATAGAATTACAGGAAGCAAATAATCACTGACCAGCTCTTAAGCTTAATTTGTGTTGATGTCTAGGAATACCCTTGGATGGGGTTTGATGGACGTGTTTCCTGAATATCTTTCACATAGAAACATTCAATTATTTGCGATATTTGTATATCAGTTATTTAAAGATTTCACATTCGTTCTCCCAAGCACAATGCAAACACCGCTTATATACAAGTCTTTGTCGCAGTAGTTATACTTAGAATGTCTGAAAGCGCAGTGTTACCTCTTTCAAACTGAACACTGTCGATGCCTTTCTTGACGAACAAGCCGTCAGATTTATACTAAGTAAACCTCCAGTAAGTTAGACACATTTACCGGATTCGGTATTAAAATGTGCTGGGCTATAGGTTCTGCATCGTAAGCAGGAGTTATCCTTGGTAAGTCATGTAAGTGAGTTGAACGTGTTCTTCAGTTAAGGAAGTTTGTCCATATTTAACCTGTAACTATTTGTCAGTACTTTCTGGCAAATCGAGCTATTTGACCAGTAATTCTTGATGGTTCAGTGCATTTTGTTTTCTCCCTGGTTGACAGATAGGTTTTCTTATAGTTATGACTGCTGCGCTAAAGACTTGTGAGAAAGCTAGGTACTAGAATTTGAATACTGTTTTGAATCCGCATTATTGGATCTTTCCTCTACCTGGGGGGTATTAACTATTTTCAAATCCGTTAATCAGTGATGACAACATGCAAATTCTCTTTACTTGTGTCCATACGTTTCTTATACATGTAGTAGGAGAATTTGTAAATTCGTCATGAGAGCTTTATGCTCATGACCAGCATGTGTGTAACTTTCTTTTGAAATGCTAAGTTAAATTAGATGCTGGTCACTAAGGGTTTGACGTAATGTGTGGGATGAAGGGAGCTATGAGCGTGCTTATTGTTTAAAACATACACTTAACCAAGCAGATGGGAAACTACTTTGGACATCACTTGAACTGTAAATGATGACAACTTTTGTAATAAATGATTTGTTTGGTAATTCTGTTTATGCAACTTTCAACCACAATGTCTACAGTATACATGTCGAAACAAATTAGCCACTCGTGAATTTTTGCATTTTACTGTGGCAAACCTTCTACCAGACGCATACTTTGGAAGGCAAAGTGCACATGTTGAATATATGAAGTATTACTGTATGTACGAAAAATTGTTATCTGACCTGCTCAGTTTCAGTATCATCCTTTATATTTGATCGTCTACAGACCGACTAAATCAAATTTTGCAGAAATTATGCGGTGTTGGTGTTTCACGTTTTCGTCATAAGAGTACGTATTCGCGCCACGTTTATCACTCTGAAAATGACGGATTTTACAGCGAAAATGCAGAAAATTCCTATTGTAGCACAGCTTCTGTATTACCTTTCTCGTATAGAGGACTGCTGCTGGATCACGGAACTTTTCGTGGAGGGCACATAAAGGGGGGAAATTAATTTTTTCAGATGAATTAGTCTCTGCAGAGTCCTTGACCTTCTCTTTGACTGTGATAAACATGGTGGACAAAATTCTTTGCCTGTGACGATTCACGTGTGAATAGGTTGACCAACAGGTGTGGCTAGCTGTTTTCATACCATGTTAAGATGATTTCCGTAGAACATTCGAGCAATAATGGCGAAAATTAAGTTACCAAAAACACCTCGTGGCATGGTAATATTTTGAATGCAATTAAAGAAGGCCTTATCGAAACTTAAGCTCTCAAGCTGACCCCGTGAGTGAAAATTGAACTTGAAGTTATCCATAGTTCGATTAAAACAGACGTTTCCCGTTAGTTAAAAACACAGTAACACACCCTTTAATCATTCTTACGGGGTTTGATGTTAACTTTCTCGAGAATGCTTGAGAATTTCATTGCGGGATCACTTAGAGAAATGAACTAAAGCGAGTTGTTTTAAATAGTATTCCAAAAGCTACCGTGCTATGAGTAGATTTTTAGTAAATAATTTTTGCACTCATTGCTCGAACTTGGAGCGGAATCCGTCTTAATTTTCTCATATGAAATTTTATTTGTAAAGTGTGTCAGGCTCGCAAGCCTTTATCACCCTCTAAGGAGGTGCGAGTTCAAGCTAAGTGGGCTGATGGGACACGTTTTTTGCCGAGTGGCCTGGGTAGTGTTTGCTTAACAAATTGACGTCAGTTTTTCATGCGTCTGTCCTGTTATTGATTATGAATTTCGTCATAACATTGCTAAAGTAGCTGTGGATCCACGAGGCGATACCCGAATGGATCCGCAGACTACATTGACGATGTTATGACGAAATTCATTGTCAGTAACAGGGCAGACGCATTAAAAACTGACATTAATTTGTTTTTTACGATGACAAATTGCCAAATTGTCCGCTCTCGCTCGTTGACGCATCGCGTAAATTATAAATTCATGCGTCTGTCCGCTTATTGACTAAAAATTAGCCAATGAGTGCGCGAGAATTTCTGCAGTTATCGTAAACATGATAAAAACATAAACTGTGTACTGGGCAATTGGATGCACATTACTTAAAGCGGGCTCAATAATTAGTTTAATAAAATATAATTTCCGTAACGATAGGTTGTTTTATCTTCTCTTATTTCCGTCTAATGCGAGTGCTATTTACTCTCTGACCGCATATGCTGACTCTACACTTTCAAACAACCGTTTCCGCAACAAAAATTGGTGTGCTCTTTTTATTAGGATAGTTCATCGTAAAGTAAAGGCTCAACAAAGGAGATAACAATGTTGTGGAGCTTTGTTTCATAGGAATTGGTGTTTCCTCGCCGTTTACACTCGTGTAGGAGCACCATTTGTCGCGAAAGCAAATTTTGCTTCCTAAAAGAAATGTCTCGGAATTTTTTTTCTAATATTTTGGTTCCATGCATCCAAGAATAAGTTTCTACAGCTAGGTTTCCTCGTGTGTAGGGACCTTATAAGATCTTATCAAGCTGGTCACGTGTTTCAACAGTTAAGGGTTTATTATCGGAATTTTATGCGTCGCTATGTACATGTACATGTAGCATCTAGCAAGATGACAATGCATCATTTGTGCTTGGTTACGTCTCAATAAATGCGCCGTTAAGGTTCAAGTTAAATCTTTGGTATAAATAGAATAGGATAGTTCATCTTTGGAATCAGCTGTATGGTGAAAAATGAGAAGTTACATCATTCATCAAAACAAAACTCTGCTGCATATCAATTTTGGCAACTATCTCCTTGGTGCTGCAACTGACTTCCTTCTCAACATAATTATATTAATATTTTAAAACACTAAATCAAGCTATTCTCTCAAAAATAATTAACAGCAAATATATAACCTGCTGTCTGCTGTACACAATAAGTTATGTACATCCAACATCCATATAAACAACAAATTCAAAAACTTCATGAAAGCTGACCAACAGTGAGAATCCCCAGCTACACAATAGAACTACTCTTGGTGGATTTCACTGTCACATTAAAATCAGGCTTGGCTCATTTTAAAACTACAGGACATGAACATCATGCTTTTGCCCTCTTTCATATACAGGCTTCCAGTTCAGTTCAAACAGCCTAAATGATCTTAGTAAGGTACCCAACTGAGCAATGAAGGTATTGCTGATGTCCATCAGAGGTTGCAAGAGATTTCTAACACCAGTCAAAACATTCCTTGTGAAAATGAAGGAAGGTTGGATGACACTGTTGAAAAGCAATGCTAAGTATGGCTTCAAGAAATGATCTCCGATCACAAGAATGATTCCTCCCAGGAGACGAAGCAGGACATAGTGGAAAATAAACCTAAGAAGCTCCAAAACAAAGATGAAGGCAAAGTCAGTGATGATTCGAACTGTACTGAAAAATTCCTGAAAGAAGTAATGAAGCCATTTTTCGGACCTGAAGAAACAAAATAAAATTGTTAGATGTCTAAATGTCATCTGTACAGCCATTAAATAGAGAATATTGCACAGCGGCATAAAGACATGGATTTTATTTGAGTGGTAGAAACAATATTTTTAATGAATGAGCACAGGAAGTGAGTAAAATATTGTTTCAACACAAAATAAAATTCATATCTTCAAGCCAAAGTGCAATTTTCTTTTTATCATATAGAAAAAAAGAGACTGTTTGCACAAAAAACCATGAAAAAGCGGGAAATGACATTATCACTAGTGAGGATACAAAAAATATGCCTCTTAGATCCCTGTAGTACTTTTGTATGCATTTTGCAAGTGGTGTATTTTTCAGTGAAACCTGTGTCTATATAATGATATATGTATTATATTACCAAGCAATTTTATTCAGAAAACGTTCTTTTTTTTCTTTTCTTTTCACAAAACATTGTACCTGTCTGCAACTCTCTTCATATATGCTTCCCTCCATTCAGGTCTAACATCTAAATAGTGGTTGTGACCATGGTCAAAATGATATGAGCACCTGCAAAAAATGAAACAAAGGAAGGTACACTGTACATTATTTTGTTAATACATGTAGCCACACTAATGAATTATTGTAAGCTGTTTGAATAAGATACAAGCAGGTAAAGTTAAGTCTGCTTAAGAGTTTAGTGTTCCAAGGTATGATCAGGCCAGTGCTTACAAAGCAGTTCAGAAACAAGCAAACTATGAAATAATATGCAGTACATGAAGTCCATGCGCCTGGCAACAGCCACGCAAAAACTAAGCAATCAGCAACATCAGCAACAACTCTCTAGATAGCACATGCACTCTCAGCTGCAGAGAGTGTAAAATCTTAGAGAATCTTGAGAACAAAACATGGGTACCCTGTTACTCTGAAGAAGAGCTCACCAAAGAAACTGCCGGTCAACTGTCAGCAAACTGTCAACTAACAAATACTGTAACCAACAGGCTACATGTACATCAGTCTTCTTGGCCAATACAAAAATCGTACCACAAAATTCAACATCTTTACTTATAAATGTTTAGCGCAACATAAAATCTCAGATTTCTGACACCTGATGCTGACAAGAGGGTAAATAATATCAAGTTATTGTCACAGCAACTACTAACCCAGTAATGTGCTTCTCAGTGTTCAAAGGCACACAGCATGTTTGTAAGCTGAGGTTTTTGTCATTAACCTCTGTAACTGCTTCGTGCTCTGTGTTTTTCTCTTCATGATTGGCCATCTTAAAATTACTCTTCTGACGAGGTGTTAACTGCTGTCTGCTGTGTGACACAGGTTCTTCTTCTCGGTCACTGTCTGAATCCCATGAATGATTTCCATTACGTGTTTCCCTGACAGCCAAATATGAAGACTTCACTTTACCTCCCTTGGGTTTTTCACTCTGCATATGTTTTGCAGTGTCTTGCTTTGAAAGGGTGGCTGTTTATGGAATAAAAAAACAAGAGCTGCATAGCCATGTATTGTAATTGTTTGTATTTACAGTACAGAGTAAATAGAGGATGTTATGGATTGCACTCTCAACAGAAACAATTTGTGCCAGACTTCTAAAGATTCTAAGAAATGACAAAATTCTAAAAAGTTACAAGAAAGTAAACTATGCCAAGTAGACTTCAGAAAGATAAATGTTTGATTTATACTGTAAAGAATAAGCAAAAGAAATGTGCAACAGTGAACAATGAAAGGCAATCTTAAAATGAAAAAGGCATTGGTTGTTTCTAATCAACTCATTAGTACATGTATTCCTGCTGATGGAAATTCTCATAAACATGCAGTGTACGTTTCTACTGAGAAACGTTATGTGAGAAAGTGAGGTTAACAAAGGTTTGCATACCTTGAAAATCAGTGAATGGTGGATCATGTTGATGATAATCAACCTCATTCATTTCAATGTGGATTCCATCCTCTCTTCTACTTTGACTGCCCTGCTTTAATCTGTTTTCATTGACATCAGGGTTAAGTTCCTTGTTCTGTCGGTTTTCCAAACCACTGTCACTAAATGTTGTTCCACTAATAATACTTTGATCAACAAAGTTAGTTATCCCAGATTTGCCATACAGCTGACTAGGCCTATGAGACGAGGGGGTTCCTTGTTTGGTTCTAGACTGTGTTGCTGGTGAATTGGTCACAGATGTTTTCTCTGGAGTTGCTATTACTGCCTGTGTCTTGATTTGAGGTCTCTTCTGAGGTACATGACCCTTGGGAGAATCTGGCGGAGGTGCTGGTTGGTGTCGTGGAGTGATATCAGGGCTAGATGAAGGCTCTGGTACATCCCCAGGAAGACTGTCCCAGTCAGACCCACTGTCCACTTCCTCTGTCTTCTTTTGCTGATACTGAAATGATATCGATAAATGCACAAAAATGTGATACAAGACAGAAAATACTTCACCGGTATAATCTTTAGTCATGTAATAATCTCTCTTGTTATATAGCTGGAGTTTAACTGAATATAACTTGCTCTCTTACTGGTTGATTCATGGTCATGTGGCAATGGTTAAATCTACATGTAAATGGAACCTGGCAGGTTACAACTTCGCAATTAAATCCTGCTCTCCCACTAACCAGAAACTACGGAACTTTGAATTCTTCTTGCCTTTTAACTTTACACTTAATTCCAGCTATATAACAAAACACTAAATTACTGGTCCCTTGGGAAACAGTTAGTTCTCCTCTTGAGAAACATCAAAATTCTTGGGAAAGAAAATTAAAACTAATTGTATCCCTCATGAAGTCATAGTAATTAAGTGTATATTATTACATCATAATGGTTAATGCCCAAGTCGCTTTTGGAGGGAAGGTGCCTACGAAGCCCAGGGACTGCAACCGCAGTCACATTCCAAGGCACTAGAACACCCGACTGGCCTGCCCAATCCACAACCAAGCCACAAGCCCCCTGCGCCAGGCTCCCTACAGGCACCCGTCACACTCGAGCCAGATAGCTCAGTGGAAAAAAAATGCTGAAAAAGGGGGGGGGGGGGGGGAGAGAAAAGGGAGGGAACGCCGAGAACTGCTAAACTACTATGATTCCATCGATAACACCACGCTAACAGAGGAACGAACACACTGCAAGCACATGGGACGACAACGCACGCACTAACCAAGAATACCGCTGAACAATGTCAGCCCCAGGGCTCTCACAACCATATGACTGCTGCAAACGCTACAGAACGCAACAAATGCTTAACAAATGCTAACAGATGGCGAAGACGCTAACAAATGCCTACAAAAACTCTACTGACCAGACTAGCTCCTAGTCGTTAGCTATGTTAAATTCCATTTACATGTAACTATATATAGCTCTGTGAATGGCCTAGATGAACCAAATGTTGCACTGTGACTACTGACATGCAGCAACCTGAGAAGGCAAGATGGCTCTACCTTGCCAGCATGGGATTAACCACTGTTTCCCAAAACTCAAGGGCATGGTGTTTTTTATGCCTTAAAGCCATTATTGAGCAAGCTAGTTTGCTCAAAAACTGGATATTGGCCTTGTTCTCTTTATCCATGTTTATGGACTATGGCAACGTCTTGGACCAGAACTAAGAAGGAACTAAGCCAAGGTCCAGCCATCTTGATCTCATTCTTACATGTACATGATGCATAAATGTACTTCATTTGTTAACCTACATGTAAGTGAAGTAGTGACAACCTTATGGCTACTGTGGACGTACCTAAAAATACCCTTATTCTTCCTAACTATGGGTCAATAACCCACATATGATCACAGATACAGACCTCTTGCTCGGTAAATAAGAACTGAGTACAAGTCGAAATGTCGTTTGTTGTTGTAGCTGGTTTGTTTTGTTTTTCCTCGTTATTCTACTGGCAAAAAATTATCAAAGTACTTGGAGTCATTTCTGCAATTTAACGCCATCTGTAGATGCACGTAGTGGAAACTTAACCACAAGAAGTCATGTATCACAACCCCAGGGTATGATTTCATTCAATCATTGCGTACAGCGCAGCTACATGTACCTATGTATATTATTACATGTCGCCGGGTTGGCTTTAGACAACGTTCGTGGACATAATCTATCTAATTTGTCTATGTTTAAGCATACCCACTACAGTGAAAAATAGGCCTATTATGTTAGTATATTATTCAGATCAGACGTACCATAATTTCGAGATACTTTGCTGATCCTTTGGAGAAAAGTTTGATGACTCACGATGTCGACTGTAAACAATGGTAAACAATAAGCGTAAAATGTGACCTTGACTTGGCTTTAGAAGATTACGCAAACCAGATTTACGGCTACCCTAAAGGTCAATGAAGTTAGCTTTCTCAGTTAAGTACAGATTGATGCTATAGTCTTTGGTATGGTGGCAACAAAAGTTACGAACATAGAAAACTACACGGAAGGCCGGTTGTCAGTCGTGAAGGCCTCTGGGAAAACTTGTTACACGGAAAGACTGGGATCTAGTTGATATCCCCGCAAATACCTGGAAGCATTTGTTGTGTTATTGTTTTGAGGAGATTTCTTGGTTCCTGTTGTAGTTTTCAAGGTTATCTTTCTCTTTAAGACAATTCAAGTTTATTAAAAATACAAGAGACCTTACACTTGAGGATATAACAGGCGTCATGAGTGATAAACACGCTGGAAACTGCTATGGGATACTGAAAAGTACACCATTTTACGTCCAAGTGTAAAAGTTTTTGTGCTACAATACGGATGACACTGGAGTGGATCTTGCAAACTAACTCAGAAATGGCAGAGGATGGGCAAGAGAGCAGTGCTTCGTGGTGTTTTAAGACTGTAGGAAAGTTGTGATATGCCTTCAAGTGTTTCTTTAGTACAGCTGTTTAGTAGAAAGTTTCTGGCTGCTGCTTGACCTGAGTTGCATTTGTACTTGTGTGTCAACTTTTTCTAAGTCTTTACCCTTAACAATAAGTACCGAAACTTACGTCCAACGAATAACACCCCAGGAAAGCATCATGGACAGCACAGACAGGTAAGTTACTCTAACACCTGATTAGTGCACCTTGTCTATTTGCCGAGATCATAAATTATTACATTTGTATGCATGTGTGCACTGAACTATATACCATGCCATATACACGTAATATAGAAAATACAGCCAATCAGAATAAAGGAAAACCATTGTATATTCGACAGTATGAAATTCAACCTTCCAATCATGCACTGCATGTATGTCACATTGATTGTGTTGGCTGCTGTCTTTTCTATGGCATGGTATAAAACTAGTTATGCTACGCTCTCTCGTGGTATACTATGGAAAATCCTGCTTGTCACTTATATTTTCTTGGTATACACACTTGCCTAAAGGCTCGTGTATATACAAAGAAAATACATGTGACTTGTAGGATATTTCATGGTATACAACCCAACAGTGTTGCACAACTGGTATGTACATGTATATTATATGTACATGTTCATCAAAATGTAGTTGTAGGATACCACATCTGGGCAGATAATCAACATGTCACAGTAACAGTATAAGTCAGCGGCAGTATTATGTAGAATATTGATGAAGCAGCTGTGCAAAGCTCTGTTCACATACACAGCCAGTTGATTTGCCTGCTGCCCAGTTCTCAATGAAACCCCTGCTATTTTTGCTGTTTCACAGGACATTTTGGGACATGGTAAAGCTAAAACTACTAGAAATG
>NC_138145.1:22152439-22207439 GCF_964199315.1 Orbicella franksi
ATTAAGACTTGACATGTGCTTTATTTTTAGGCAGTTTCCAGAACTGGAGAAGGAGAGGTGAGCAATTAATTACTTTACAGCAAAAATAGTACACTGTATATTTCATTTCATTAATGATGCCAACAGTTTACACACAAATAAGTTCATGTTTCTACTTATATGTAAGTATACATGTACTTGTGTTTCAAATTGTGCAAGATTAATATTAATTATATATGTGGTAATTTTCTTTGTCAGTCTAAGAATTTAATTATCCTTGTATTTACATGTATGTATTATTGATTTTTGATTACTCTGTTAGGGCACACCTGAAAGAAGACTGCGTGGTCTAAGAGACCGACCATTACCAACCAGATTCGACGATGCTGGGGTATGACAGAAATTTATTTTGACTTAGCTGATGTACATACATTTACAGTAGAAATAATCCAGTAGTGTGTTGGTCAGTGTGTACTCACTCGGGTAATTAGTATATGATTATACAATGTACATCATTGTAGATAGGAGGCTATGTATCTGTAAGTTACATAGCTTTAAAATGAAGTTGATAAATCTCTATAATTACATGTACTTTTATCATTCCTGAATAGTGATCAGGGTTGCTTATTTAAGTTGCATGACAGGTTAACCAGGTGGCTATTAAAAAGAATGCAGAAGAGTCGAACTTGAGATGCACCTCTCAGAACAGATAATGTCTGTGGGCAAATATCTGAGCATATTTTCCCACCAAATGAAGGCTATTGTATTTTAAGTTGCAACAATGTTTCTTCAGTTGCTGGGTGATGTACCAGAAGAGGAAGATGCAGAAGATGCAGAACTTCAAGCCAGCATTGCAAGTGCAAACAAATGGAGGAAGATAGCTGCACTAACAAGACAGAGAGCTGCAGAGGTACATTGCATCATTAAATAATTTTTTTTATTATGGTTATACACTGGCACAGGGTGTATGGTAGGAATAATTAAGGAACAAATTATGAGTCAGTGACACAAGCTACTGAGAAAATTATTTTAGGCCCTCCTGACAGAAGTCAACTCAAACCTAAGAGGAATGTGTGAGTGTGAAGGAGGACTTACAAAAATAAAGAGGCTTGAATCATCTTGTGAGAGACATTTCTTGATAAATTCAAAGCTGCTTTAAGCTTTCAAGCTCTCAGTATCTATTTCATGCTCTCCAATATAGGAGGGTATTTGCTGTTATGTAATATATTATTAATTAGTGGAGTTCCAGCGGTCCAAAGGACCGCCAGGCAGAGCACCATAGCTATAGGAACCAAACCACATGCTTGCAACCATGCTTGCAATTCTTTTTTCATGGTCAACATTGCCTGCGGCATGGATCCTGGGCATGTGCGCCCTTTGAAGACAATGACGATAACGACAATGTCATTGCAAACACGGTGGCCATTCCCCAGCTGATAGGTTGACAGAGAAGTGGTTTACAGCACACATCTTTGATATTTGATGTCCATGTTATGGTCAATTGACACCTGTTAGAATATGGTATTCATTGACTAGTATCACGTGACCATATTGTGGCCTCAGGTTTAGATCTCACTAAGGTCATAGGAGGTTTTGAAGTTGACCGCTGACCAGGTACTGTCTTTCGATTGGATCGCAGGCTCACGCCAGGTTAATTTATTTTAATCAGGAGCTCTGCTTCTAGTCTTGTCTAAATCTACATAATTTATTTTACAAGTTATGTATTTAAATTTCCATCTTAACTAGGGTATTCCCACAGAAGAAGAAGCCTATAATTTCTTTGTTGGAAAAGAAACAAAGGATAAGGAAGACAAAAAGGAGACAGAAGACACAGAACAAGAAACTGAGGTAATTACTGTATAAGCCTATATTTAAAACTACTACTTTGAATACGAGAATTCTAGGAAGAGTTATCTACTTATGAGAGGTGGATGATATGACTGTGGTTAGAGCATGTGAGAGTTCTCATATCGTTTAGATTTCATTACCGTCAAAGCTTTGTGCAACTTCTCATTAACATGGCTCATTTAACAGGCTAGATGTGTAATTTTTATATTTTGAAATTATGCTCATGCAAGCATTTTGTGAACTTTAGGAACCAGCAGAGCAACCACTGAGAGAAAATGAACTCTTGACATTCTGGGGCAAACCTCTTTATAAACCATTAGCAAAGCAACTAGAAGATGAAGCCAATCTTTACCAGATTCCAAGTATGAGGCCTGGTAAGTCCCATTGTCAACGTTGAAGACAAATAATAGACAAATTTGTTATCCATGGGTGCATGTTAATAAAAGTTACATCTTAGAAGTTAGAAGTTTGTGTGAACCTGTTTAGCAAATGAGGATCTTTGTGGGTACTTAGTTTCTGTAAGTTATCTTCCCAGTTCTGGTTATAAAAGCTTCAAAAACCATTACGAGAATGGATTTGATGTCATAGTCCATTGTAGTTTTCTTTCCAACATTGTTACCCCATACAGTGTACATTTATGTCATTGAGTCTTTCTATCTGTGAATCTTACAATGAGAGATGTGTGGTGTCCAGAGGAAAGAGGGTAACAGCTTTAAGTCTGTTCTCATGATTACATACAATCTTGTACTTTTCAGTTCCATTAGATGAAAAAGTCCCAGAGGGTGCAGAACCTCGTTTTTGGGAAGAAGAAGGTTTCTATGTTGGAAAACCACCACACGTTTCACCAGCTAATTTGAACATCATGGAAAACAGAATTAAGGATGGAAATCAGGTGTTTATAATAACTAGATGCATACTGATACAAAATTTAAAGGGAGGTCATTTGTAACTGCCACACTGTCACTTACACGTAAGAATGCCTCTGCATGACCAACAAAACTTGAGCTCCCAAACTTCCAGAACAGTGTTTGATCCTTGAATTTAAACTTTACCTTTTTTCGCTTGTCTTCTCCTGCAGGTTCCCTTTGTCTGTCACATTTTTAAATTTTGCACATCAGTTTAAAAATATGATTGTATAGAGTCCCTTATTTTGGCCAATTTCAGGAATTCAGTTACAGTAGTTATGGAGCAGCACAAGAAACTTTTTTCATTTTCATTTTTCATTTTATTTATTTATTCCATTCTTAAATTACAAAGATAAATATAAAGTAAAGAAGTAAGAGGAGAAATGGAAAAGGGCAAAAATATAGCAAGCTAATTAGATGCCCTTGTTTAATTGACAATAATAATTAGGGTAAAAAAGTTAACTTAATTAACATAGGAGAGGAAGAGGTATGAATTAATTAATACTGAGCAGAGTATTAAAGAGGAAAAGTAGTGGATGGGTGCAGCCAGAAAATTAAGAGAACTTCCTTTGCCTGTCATCTGAAATACTTTTCAATTTTCAATATTTTCCAGAGCCAAATGCCTGGGGCAGGCTATCCCTTTGTTAACTAATTATCTACATGTATGTGTTATTACAATGTAGCTAGCGTTTCTGTCACTTTGTTTACCTCAGGGAACTCAGTGGTTTGGGGAAGACGGCCAACTGAAGAGACTATCATCTCCACTAAAAGAAAAACCAACCCGTCCCCCTGTGGTAAACTTAGAAGAACTTGATCCTTTGTTGCAAACAGAATGGGTTAAGGTATATGTACAGTTTGTATGAGATTTTGTGGACCCTCCTTATGCATTGTGGCTTGCTTATAAGGTATTTTCTTACATTCTTACTGCAGTCTCATATGGAACCATTTGATGGCAAATTTATTAATGCAACTGGTATGTAAAGTTATCTTTTGGTTCAGTTTTAGTTAATTAGAAGTCTTTCAAAATCTAAAAATAAAGTGCTAGCAAAGCTTCGAGACTGCAAAATGTTCATTCCATTTTTGGCTTACTGTACGTATACTCTAGGCAATTTGTATACAGCACTTAAAGACTTCAATTTGAAGATCTAGAATAATGCAGAAGGGTATTTTTTCCATTGGCTGATTAGAATAAAGTAACTGGAAAATACAGCTGGTACCTGGTCATGTCACCTGAAGAGGAGCAGTCATTTTTGTTGTCTACCATTTGTTGTGTCTGCCATTGCTGACCTTCCCACCTACCCATCTTTTGATTTCAGATTATTAGTACTGTGTTTCTGTAGTATAATTGTACAAATCTTGTAATTTTGGTAGCTTTTTATTATAGTATTCAACTACTGTTGTATTTTTAGTTGTTTTACTGATGTACTGTGGTATGTTGTATGTTGTATGGCCATCAGTGGTGTATGAGAAAGTACCAATCAACTTTACAAATTTTGATGTATCCTGACAACTACTTAATGTTATTTTTTTATTTTTTTATTTTTTTTGGTCGTTTTTATAGCATTTAGTTGTCCACCGATGCCCATTTAACAGTTAATTTTGTGTTCATCTTGCACAGATGAGGAGGCAGCTCAATATCAGCTAGATGTTGACTTATCCACGCTTACCTTCACCCACCATCCACTGTTCAGCAAAGAACACGTGTTGGCCTCAAGGTTACACCAACACTACAAGCAGTACACAGAGAAGAGAAGGAAGGCAATGTCTTTTCATTACTCAGACAAGGTGTTGTGAATTTCTTGTGTCTTATCTTGCATCTAATTAGTACATGTATGTAAATAAATTGTCACTGAATGTTGATTCATACCATATTGTTGTCCAATGGGCTTATCCAATGCCAGTTTTCCAATGGGCTTATGGAAGCCCATTTGATTTGATTTTGTATTCAGTTGCTATTTTTGATTTTCCAGCTCTACACAATACACCATTATACGTATGAATACTCCACCTCTGAGCCTTGTTCACTGTGGGGCAGTGTTCTTTTTATCTTTGCTACTTTCCGAATTCAGTGATGATAAAATTCAATGACCTGTTTGCACTGAAGGCTTAAAGGTCAAATTTTGTTGTGTTACATAAATATGGATTGAAAAGGCTTTACAGAATAAGACTTTAATATGTCTTTGTTGCTGGGCCTTTTAGCTGGTAGCATTAAAGATTGCCCTTCAGCAGCTTCAAGAAAATGCTGTAAAAGTGGTAAGAATACCTTGTGTTACTTTTATGTTAAATTACTTAAGGATTTGATTTTTGTTGGAAAAATTGAATTAATTTTTCAATTACATTAGAAAATGATTTTATTAAGACAGCATTATAAACTAGTGAGAAAATCTCAGATAGTGCAGAGTGTAATTTACATCTCTGATGCAGTAGTCACACAGGTCCTCACCCCTGCTGTTCTCTCCCTTGGTAGTCACCTTGGCCTTTTCCCCTTTGCATAATATGAGCGGACAAAAACTTGATAAGACATACTCTTAGCCGTGTGTATGTTTCATGTTTGTGTTTTGCCCCAAAATAACTTACAATTACCGTTTGTCAAGACGGTTTTAAATTTATTGTGGTATTTTATCTTGAGTTTCGTTCATTTTATAGCATTACTTTTCACGCCAACATTTGTAATTTGATACTTTTGTTTTCCTCGCCAATGTATGCAATAAGATACCTTTGTTTCCATGAAAATATAAGAAAGATGTGTATTTTTTTAACTTACTGCTGGAGATAAATGGAATATAAAAGTTAAATATCTGCTGAAAAGTCGAAGAGGAACGATTTTGTTTTATTCAAAACGTAAATTTTCATTTCAGGGATAAACAAGAATTAATCTAATTATCAAATAGTCACGTCGCGTCACGGAATATTGCGTTCTAATTCTGTTGCCAGCCGAGTTGGTGTAAACAATTAAACCACATCAAACTAATACACAATGCCACTGAGTAATACAACTGAGGAGCGTTTCAACGAGAAGTATTGAAGGTCGAGATCTTTACTTGACTGAAATTATATCCCACATCAGTGAGCGAGTCACCTCATCGACTGATGAAATTAATTGGAGGTTTCAGTAAGTGCCACGGAGTCTGCAGCAATAATAACGAAGTTTCTTTTGTCACAAATTTACTAGTTTTACATATAACTAACGTGGGAAAGTTTCAGCTGAATATGATCTTTGGGTTCTCTTTCATAGAAGAGGAAATAAACAAGCTGCCAAGGAGAAGCAGTGTGTTCCAATTCTCTATTTCAACCCTGGCAAACACACAATAGTTATAAAACAGCAGAGGACATTTCCTGAATAGAGTTAGGGAAGATTCCAGAAGATACACAGTCACAGTAACATTCTTTGGACTAAAAAAGGAGAACTGACGTTACCTGAATTATAACTGCTATCCCCAGCCAAAACAAGAGTGTGATACCACTCATTACAAAAAATAAAAAAAACCGTGCATCTGAACTCGAGAACGGAGTTTATCACACTAGCAATGCTAGAACGCATGCATCTTATATGCTATGAAATGTATCTTTCACCTAACATATAGTCGACTTTGACGCTAACTAATCTGCGCATGCGTTTGGAGCAAATTGCTTCTGTTCTTGAGAGAATGGCACCACAAGAATAGCATGAGATTTGCACAACCATATATATATATTTGCCATGTTATCACGTTTTGTGTAGTGCACTCAGGTACCTACTGCACCCGGCCCCCCTTCCCGCAAGGCTAATTGATTAATTGAAATTGATTAATTAAACAAACATTAAAGTTTACACCTTATGGCATTAGTACGTCAGTGTCTTAGCGAACAGCAGCCCCCTAAACCATCCCAATAGTGCACTCTGCACTAAAAAGAGTTCACATTATCAAGCTTCATGATGATTGTTCAATTATTGGGGAAACTTAATGTCCAAATTAGTCAAGCGAAAAAACATTGTGTATAATAATATTTTAGCAATACACCTAACCTGAGTGTCAGGCTTTTTTTTTTTCTTTTTCTAAAGGCAGAAAGAGAAGCAAAAAGAAAAGCCTTCCTCCCTCCCTTGCCCTCTCCCCTTAGAAAAGGCCTGATACTTCAGTTACAATACACCATATACATGTAAGATGCCAACTGTATTGTGGACTCACTCCAGATAGCTTAGTGCTGGTAGCTTTAAGCAGTAACAATGTCCTTGAATCACACAGGGAAAAGGAAAAACTAGAGCAATTTCAGTGGCAGATACAAATAAGAGAATTAAGGAATACAAGGATCAAATCAGGTTGGACAATTTTTTCACATTCCAGCATAATGTACGGTGAGGGTACTTGATTCCAAAGCATGTGTGCTATTAATAACTTTCTTTAAATACTGCAAATTCTACAAAATAATGTGTGCTTTTTGGGAAGTGCAATCGTGCAATTTTGTGTGATACAGATGAATTTTCAAACTTGTGATAAGCTTCTTACCGTCACTTTGTTTCATTTAGAAATACAAAAATAACAAAACAAGCCAGTAAAGTTTCGTTGCTGCAATATACATATACATGTATAACAAAATTTCTGGTTGTTTTGAAATTCTTCTTGTCTTCGATTTAGTTACAGTACCACTGACAGAATCATTGTCATAAAGCTCTGGATCTTTAACTTCCATATCAAAGGGACATGATTAAGTAAAAGTTATTTATAAAGGATCAAACTTTGATCCTCATTATTTCTTGTAGAAAAGACTACAGTTTGCAATAATCGTGTGTTACAAAAATCTGTTTAGTGGCTCTACATCTCAACACTTGGTTGTGTCTCATGCAAAAAAAGGACATTATAATCAAGTACAAACCAGTCAGAGATCCTTCACGTTTCATGACTGTAGTGTTATGACATCAGTTATTGCCTGATTGGCTAGTAACTGAGTCGTGTACAAATGAGGAATGGAAAAGTAATGAGCCCTCTTTAAATAAAGTCTTTACTTACCTACCTACTTACTTACTTACTTACTTACTTACTTACTAACTAACTAACTAACTAACTAACTAACTAACTAACTAACTAACTAACTAACTTACTTACTTACTTACTTACTTACTTACTTACTTACTTACTTACTTACTTACTTACTTACTTACTTACGTACTTACTTACTTACTGAGAGACCTCTGTTTTCTTGGGCTAATTATGATATTCCTCAATACTGTTCTACAGACAAACAAGAAAACTACGAGATGCAGAAGATTACAGTGACAGAGCCTTACTCAAGAACATGTTGAAGTAAGGTTTACATCTACTTTGCAATTAGTGATCTATTCCAGTTAATAATAGCTCTTATTAGATCTAGTTTTCTTGGATAATATATACGTGTACTTTTCCAAACCTTTTTCCAGGTGTTGGCGTGAAGTCAAGACCCTTAGAGAATCTCAGGGATATATGAACACCCAGTTGAAACTGACCGTTAGAAGGTATTAGTACTGTTAATTTTTCATACCATCCACATTAATTTTCTTCAAGATGTACCTGTAGGGAAAAAAGTCTCAAGATATTTTACATGTGTATTAGTAAGATGTGTTGTAGCTAGAAATACACTTTGCCTTATTTGGCCATCATACTGTAAACGTGCGTGTATAAGCTGCATCCGTAGATAATTAAGCCGCACCCCCAATTTGGAAGCACAGATTTTGGTATCTTTTTTGTTGCATCCCTACGCAAGTTACCATAGGACACCTAACTATAAAATGCAATGAGATACGTGTAAATAACTAATATACACTGTATAATTAAGTTAACAATCTTAAGTGCATTACTTAATTGGGGCTCATTGCTGGGGATCTGGTATTTGCCAGCTGTGGGGGTGGTATCTTCTTTCAGGGGCAAGGCTGGCCACAGTAGATGCTAATAGATGTTAGCAGCACCCTCCTTTCACTTAGGGAGGGAGGCAGTTAATACAATGTCATACGTTTACAAAGACTATTAATCAAAGTATCATATTTTACCTGAGTCTTACGGTTGTTAGACTCCAGATCAAGTTACCAAGTTATCAAGTTATTAGTATTTAGCATGGATTGTTTATTAGTATTAATTTATATATATATATATATATATATATATATATATATATATATATATATATATATATATATATATATATAACTTTAAATATTAGTATTACCTGATGATTTTTAACCGTGTATAAAGAAATGTTAAATAAAATAAATAAATAAAAAATAAACCTGGTTTGAGTGCTAACTTGGGTGACTGTGTTGTGTTCTTGGGTACCAAACTCCCTCAGTACCTGCTTCCACTCTGTATGTCACAGTATGACAGTCCTTGCCCTTCTGAAAAGCTGCAGTGCTCCGACTTTTTTAAAAATATATTTTGTACAATTACCTGAGTTGTTTCTACCTACATTCTAGAGGCGTTTATTAATCTTTGATTTTTGTTTCATGTTGCAGAGAAGAAACAAACAAAGAAGAGGATGAAGCACTGTTTGAGGAGGAGCTGGCTGAGGAACTACTAGAGAGAAGGTAAGAGAGGTGTAATTATGTTTCTGAAAAACATACATTAGTTACCGTCTGATCTTGGCCAAATACCACACTGACTTCACTACCCGGCTCTGAAAACTAATATTTATGTGTACATAAAGGTAACATCACATTAACGAATATTTAGACATAATTTTGTAAATAATATTGCAGTATAATATTGATTAAGTGGGTATTGCAATGTATTGAGGTTAAATGTGATTATTTTTTTTGCAAGCAAAGTAGTTGCGTTATGAGGTTTTACCAGACTGCAGGTAGTCAGCGAGATGATAAGCGAGATGATAAGAAACCGGCCAAACCGGCCAAGAGAATGTTGTACATACCTACAAAAGTACATGACTGTATAAAGAACTTCAATTAATAGGCAGTGGAAAAATTAACGTTTAAACTGTTATTTTTCAGGGAGGAATATGATGTAGAATACCAAGACAAACTAGCTGAGTACGAAGAGGAATTAAAAGAATGGAAAAAGGAGGCCAAGAGAAGGGTAAATAGTACAGTATTACAGACTAACGTCGCTTTTGCTTATAAGCTTAATCGTTTCACTGTTTTCTAATATTTCAGTTTTGTTTTTTTTTTTAAGCAGAAAAGAGCACGCCAAGAAGGACAAGAATCAAGTCTCATTTCTGGGGAAGATGGAACAGATGGACGTACGTGAAATGACTGATAGTACTTTAGTTCTAATTGTTGTTGATTTGATGGTAATAATTAAAAAGTTAATAATTTTTGTAGCATTATTTATTTACATATGGTGATCAATAGCGCTTTACAATTCGGTTAAGACTAAATAAAAAAATATATAAAGTTTTTAACAGGAAATAAAAAAGAAGATACATTAAAATGCCGACCTAAACGAAAACGTTTACGTTTGCTTTCAAGCTTTCAAAAACACTACGTGGCGTGGCAACACGCAGGTCAGCCGGCAGGCTGTTCCATAGGGCCGTTTGTAGCCAAAGTAAAGGACCTGCTGCCAAGTGCTAGCGCATCATCTGCCGTAGAACTTCGAGTAGTAGGCTATTATATTAGTATGAACTCTTTTGCTTAACTTGAATGGTCTTTCTGCAACCAGATTTGACCATTCTTCATGATTCACTGGTAAATGCTACTAACAATTTAAAATTGACTAAGAATGGATATAAGATAGAGTGGAACCCTGTTGATTGTGTAAAACCCAATCACCAGTATACAGGAATTATGAATGACAAATTATGCATGTATCTTTTAAACATGCAGAAAATCTGCCCTTTGAAATGTTCTTGACCGCATTGATGAATTAAATTGTTCCGCTGTTGTATTTCTCAGTTCCTCCTCGGCCCACACGTCCACCAAAGTTTGATGAAGTAGCAGAGTATGAGAAATTGAAGGAAAATGCTGCACTGAAGAGACGTGCTCCAGGTGATTCATCATAAAAGTGATCTGTATAATGTATTATACTTTCACGTAAATCGTATTGGGTTTGCTCTGCTTTAACCATTGATACACTTGCTTTTGCAGGAGAACCTATTCTTGTTCCAGAACTTCAGATGAATGCCAATGTTACCCCTATAGATCAGGTCACGAGGTAGTTTTGGAACAATTCTTGTTTACCAGCTTTTTTGTTTGTGTTATGATACGTGTGGTAGGCTAGATGGGAGATGTCTTAGTAGCTCTATGAATCTTAACTATAGTAAGCATTGGCACGGCTGAGTTACATACTTAGTTCTTTTATTGTATCATTCCATACCCCAATCACTTTTCACATAATATTCTTACTCTGGTTTTGATGTTATTTGTGACTGGTGCCTTTCAGGCCCGAAAAACTGAGGCGCACAGAGATGCAGAATTGGTCAGCATTCATTAAAGTTTTGTTTAATGGCAAAGAAGTATCCAGAACAGTCGTCAAGTGAGTTTTCTTTACATTCTAAGAGATACTCTCTCTCTCTCTCTCTCTCTCTTCTTACATTATCTTTATATATTTGCCAGTAACCACCTGATGTGAATGAAGAAACAATTTTTAAGGGGATGTCAGTTTGCTTTCACCGACAAGGCATTTCTCCAAGCAATAATGTGTGACAATTACTAAGGAGAATTAAAATACTTTGAACTGACCTGGCGCTTCAAGCAGATCATTGCAATCAAGGATTCCACAGTATATGCCGCCCAGCGGCACTTCATTTTTTAAAGTTATCATTTTAACACACTTCTTTTTTATGATGTAATCTTGTTTAGGAGACTAGCCGCTGACTTTACGATTCACTTTGGTGAGATACACAACATTCAGATTGTCCAGTGGCCAGAGAACATCAAACTCCAGGTTAGAATGCCTTACCTAACGGTGTGATTCACAAATCATCATCTTGTTCGTTTTAACCTGAGGTTAACGTTTTTACAACGTACTTCGAATGACGGTTTTGGGCTAAGTGTTTATGGTACTTTTTAGTATAATTGTTTGGCTTGTTCTTTACTATTCTATTGAAATCTTTGTCAGTTGTTAATTTTAATGTGTTTTTTGTCAGTTACTGGGTTTGACTTAGGCCCGATTTCCGCCGCATTCTCGAGTCCGGTCTACGTTCCTCCCCGAGAGTTCAGGGGAGGAGCGCGGGCTCTTTTCCCGAACAGCGGCTAGTAATCGAACCTAGGTTTGACTTACCGACTTACCATACAAGTTAACTTTGTTGGATGACAGTAATCTGAAGAACCTTTAAATGTGCAGTTGTGTTTGACAAAAAAAGTTCTTTAAAACCCTCATCGTAGATTTAAGGTGGTATTTTATTGTGGTACTTGTTTTATGCTGACTTCAATCACCATTGCACGACTTCCTGGTAATACCAATACCAGTTCTGTAGCCAGTCTTCTTGGGCTACCACTGTCTTTTCTCATTACTATCAGTTACTGATGTCTGTATCTTACTACGAAAAAATACATTGAAAACCGTCATCGGACCAGATAACAGTGATTTAAAGCAACAGAGGACTTTTTTCGCGTTTACATAGCCTCATCTAGACACTAGGGGGGTAATGGGAGAACTCTAGACAGTTATGAAAACCTGAGATGCAGTCGAAGGTTTGCGTAGCTTCTGAGAACTCTTCCAACTCCCTGAGTGTTTAGATGAGACTGTGTAAACACGGGAAAAAGTCCTCAAAACCCAGAAACACAACCTTGTTTACCTACTCTCATCTAATTGTTGTCTCTGGCTGGTTGCTCCCGTTGTTTTGTTCTACCAGGATCTAGCCATGACTGAATCAAACTTTTGTTTCCGTCTTCCAGCTGATGGAATCCGGCATGCAAAACAGACTTGTTGCAGAGTTGTTTCTTCCCATTCCTGAGCCAAGTCACATGTCAGGGAGGGTGGAGCTTGAGTGCTTTGAGTTCAGCAGTGATCAGCAGGTGTTCTATAAACACGAAGGTGTAGGCAGTGGTGAGTTTCTTCTTACAAAATCCAAACATACATTTTTACTGCAATCTCTTTGCTCTAAGCGAGTGTGTGAATTTTCGCAGGCGCAAAGGTGCGTTGTTGGGTGTCTTGCGTAAGACGTGCTCAACTTCTTCAAACTGAATTTTCAAATGAATCTTCGTTATATTCTTGTGTGATTTAGTATTTGATACAAACAAGGGGCGGTTATTCCTATACTGTGAAGTCGAACCTACCATTAAGGACAGCTCCATAATACAAGCACCCATATTACGTACAGTTCACCTCGTCCCTATGGGTACATGCACGTCACATCAATAAAGGTGACTAACGTTGACTGACTCTGTTTTGTTGACAGGCCAGCCACTGGACTTTGCTTCGAACAATGCAGCTGAGCCCCAGCCCCCCATCTATCTTCTGACTTCTGGCACTATCCTGGCCAGTGTCAGCTGGGCAGTAGGTAATGATGGTAAGGCTATGGCACCGCCATTACTGACTGGCAACCCAGCTTCAAACATCAGGTGAGCCAAACGCTGGAGTGAATAAATCCCAAAACTATAAACAACATAGCCATTATACTAATCTAACTTTAATCCTAGATTACTTTGATCCACTTTTGTGGACTAAGGCAACGTCCACGCTACGTCGAAGAAATTTGAATACGTAGCTTTATTTCTACGGTTAGGCCTAACGTCCACACTAATCCGTCAAGAAAACGCTCCTCAAACCGGAGGAATTTGAAAACGCCGGCTTTTCGTTTTCGCGTGGACGGAAACATTTTGGAAACGGAGCTTTTCAAAAACGATGACGTCACGATGATCATGTAATTTCCCTGACCGAGTTTTCCTCAAACACAAATCCAAAATGGCCGGTGATTGTTGAGTTTTTGAATTCCTCCAGTGTAGTGTGGCCGGAAAACACTCGATGCCTTTTCAGAGTGAAACCTCCGTTTTTAAATTCCTCCGGCGTGATGTGGACGGGGCTTAAGAAATGCATGCTTATTACATGTGGTCCTGTACTTTTATTTATCTTTAGTGCGGTGAAGCGTTACGATGCTCTGGCAGCTCTCGGGGCAGCGGGAATGGTGGACATACAAAATCTAATAAAATGGATAGGTAAGTTGGACTTGATCAAGAAAAGCTGACTGTCCACGAGTCTGAAATGAACATCAAAACTTATCTTCATGTTTGTGTGCATCTTAAAGAGCTCGGTACATTGATTCACTCCATTCTGACTGACTCAGTCAGAAGGAATGCATAAAGAAAGAAAAGACAACAGTGTTCTAGCCGAAATTTTTTATTTGAGTAGCATCCTTTTATCTAGTGAGATGTTTGTTGACATTTAAGTCAGCACTTTTACGTGCTTGAAAGCACCTACGGACAAATATTGTTTCATTATCTCTCTTAATGTTTTCTTTAGATCAATCTCACCTGGATCCCAATGACCCTGCTAATGCTGACATCATGAACATCATCAAGGTATGTACTCTGTTGTTTGTTTACTTTTCCTTGTTTATATATCGCATCACTTTATGTCAAGCAGGCAGGTGGCATGAGTAAAGAAAATCATTAACCACTGCTTACTGTCTTAACTATGCCTAAAATTGTAAAAGATTTTTTTGTGGCAATCAGGAACAGAGTAGCTCTATTAATATTATTTTTATAATTTCGTCTCTACGTGTCCTCAGTTAATAGAGGGTCTTTTAAGAGTCTTGGCGCTCGGCTAGATGAGCTCAACACCTAGCTCTAATAAAGTTGTTGTTGTTGTTGTTGTTGTTGTTGTTGTTGTTGTTGTTGTTGTTGTTGTTGTTCATAGTTGGACCCTGGGCTTCTAAGACCGTTAATTTACCCAGATGGAAGAGACAATTACAATATAGTCGTCAGGTTCAGCCCACATTACGTTCTTTATTTTTTCTCTCCAGCTGAGTCACAGTATACAAGATGGACCAAACGCACCACAGTACTTTCGTCTAAATCAGCTGGAGGAAGAATGTGAATTTGTCAGTCAGAAGGAATTCGCAAAATCAAAGAGATTCAAGCTTATACAACTCAGAGACAAAGGGGTAAGAAGAAAGAGCGAGCCTGTAGAGAGAGTGATAGACGTGTCTTGGAAAGAAAAAAAAAATTGTTATTGTACGATGCATACAGTTTGCATGCAGATCAGAGCATGGTTGGAAGGTGTTTGTGGACCCGTTCCTACAAACAAATGCTTGCTTTGTTTATACTTGTTTATGACCTCCGCATACGTTCATGATGTTGGACTCAGAAATTCTCAATTTTGACAGGTGCCCGAGTTCAAGAATTTTAAAATGATCCCTTCAAGAGACAGGGATATACCAGATAACATATTTGACGTAAGTTATTCACCTGGAAAACTTTGTTATCGCATAACTCATTTATTAATTTGGTATATAAAGAATAGAGCGCTGTAATGAAGTTTTGAAGTAATCGCGTGTAACTTTTATTTTGCTTATTCTTAGTGGATAGTGCTTTACTGATTTATTGATTTGCGCAATGCGTTGTAATCAGCCACATTATGAAGGTGTTGTCTTAACCAATGCGTCTCATGAGGGTTTTCTGATCGATTATGTTGTTCTTTGGGTGTCTGTAGTAACTACTTCTATGGTCCCAATTGTATTTACAGCAGTTTGCGACTGAAAGTACTGTAAACGCGTTTCCTTAGATATTGTGGTTGTAAAGCTCTGTGATTAGATCAGAAGTACTCGTTTAAGTTGGGTTGACCTGTGACCAACGAGATCAGCGAGATCTCGCCCAGTCAGACGCCGAACCAGTCAATAGCAAGGGTAACTTGGGTTACTCGACTTTCTCGGGAAATGTCACCAGTTGTAACGTTGTACTTTGAATTTTGATTGGTTCATTGGGTTTCTTTAGCGTGCTGGGATTGGATGGGTGCTTTTCCTTTAGTTTTGGCTTTTCAATTTACTACGATTATCAGTTGAGTAAGGCACGAGGGAAGTTTGGTTACGAAGTTTTGGCCTTAAAATTATTGTGTTGTCACGGGCAACTTACCTCGTTTCCGTTGGTAACAATATCAACAGCCGTTGGTCGCCTGTCGCGTCGCCTACAATTTCGCGCGCTTTGCTGCCAATGACGTCAAAGGCCGACAAGTTGTCAATGGATACGGAGCCAGTTGCTCGTGACAACAACACAATTTTTACGTTAAAACTTGGTGACCAAACTCTCGTCCCGCCTCACTCAACTGTTTTTCGATGTAACATTGTTTCACACTATCCATGGCATGGCATGTTTTAAATCCCTAATATGGTGTCACGTTACAGGCCTACGAGAAAAGACAGCGTGGGGAACAAGAGGAAGAAGAAGCGGAGGACGAAATATTCTCTCACAAGGCAGTTGTAACGAAGTTTTTGAACAAGGTATGTTTGTGTCCTTTTTGGTATTTTAGAAGGTTTTTCTTTAGTTCACACTTGAAGTGATACTTAGGGTGTTCATTCAAAATAACATAGTGATTAAAACAAGGCAAAAGGCTTTCTGTTGTTCTTGTTTCTTTTTGTAGTGCTTTATCGTATACCGCCCTCAGATAGTCTCAATGTTTAAACTGCCTGCAAGAGGCTCCCTTCCTCATGAATTTGCCTCACGAATTTCGCGAAAATGTAAAAAAAGCCAGACATACCAAGAGACCGTATTCACGGCTATTTGATATGCTTTTCTTAGCCTGACGTCTAGTTCTCGCGACTCTGTCGCTATCCCCCCCCCCCCACCCCCCACCCCCTGCCCCCATGTAGATGTAGATCTCGTGCCTGCGTTCTCAAACGTGACCTCTGTTTTTGATTCTGTTTTTGGTAGCCTTGCGTCCCCTGCGGGAGTGGGGTGTGTCGCTACTTTTGCGCCTTTACAGTATATAGTGTTTTAAAACTGAAAAGAACGGCTGTAATGTATGATGACTAGTTACAGGATTATTCAACATTGGTCAAATCTGAGTTTGTAACAAACGCTTATACATACTGTAACAAGCATCATTCCATCGAAGACGATTTTTGGGATTGAGCATTCTCTTTTTATCAGTAATCAGTATTCCCTTTGTTTGATCTTTAGGACAAATTATTGTGTTGAAACGGTTGAAAGTTATCAATTTCATTACGTATATTGTTAAATGATATTCGTGGCCCTGCGTTAATTATATGACGAACTGTTTCCTTGCTCTACTTTGACAAGATTCGTGATGACGTCACTCAACGTTCACTGATTGCCAAACGACAATTGGAGCTAAAGGACATGATCATTGAAGATGAAGTGCCAGATATTGGGTAGGCTATATGTCCGTGAATGGAAACTGTTAATTAGAGAAACACAGAGTGGTGAATGGGGACACAGTTATTGTTGTACCCTTCGTAGATTCTTTATGTTTTGCGTCGTGTTGAATTTGAGTCTCGGCCTTACGCACATTGTATACACTTTTAAATTATTTTCAGTGATATTGGAGTTCGTTTGGGTGAATTCTTCGCTCCCAGACGGCCGCTTCGTCCGGTCAGGAAAGAAAGAAAAGTAGTGGGAGCTCAGGTAAGGGAATTCATTTTTTAAAATACATCAGTTTATTTTGTTTCACTTGGACGTTTTTTAGTCTGACTCCTGAAATTCAACTTACCCATTTGGTAATGCTGTTTCATTTGTAGTCTTCTTGTCAGTTAACTACGTTGAATGATAATCGGTAACCAGCTTTTTGGACAAGTGCCTTCAGTCTTGAAATCCAGGTTTTTGTTGAAAAAGAACGAAAAAAAAATGATTATTACATAAGAAAAAAAGCTGCTGTGCTGCACCGGCAAACGAGCAAACCGCTATTAAGTAAAACATTCGAATTTTTTTGCTTGCTTAGCGAGAGATTTGTATCTTACTCGCCTGTTACAGTCGTTTCTGTTCTCTTGTTTTCTGTGCAATAGGATGAATGAAGTATTCTAAGGAATCTAACAAACCTTCTTTTCAGAATCTGACTGTAAGTGACGTTAAAGTATTTATCAATGTGGTGCGAGCTTTGGACATTCCTATTCGGGATGACGTGCAACCAGCAGGGTAGGTACTACTGTAGAAAATACCAGCCAGTTTAACAGTAGAAATTATTTCAGAACTTAATTATTCACAATACCGACGAACAAATGGTACCACACGAAAACACTAATCGATAGCTTTCATCTGAATGGTCGCTATAACTCCATCTACAGGTTTAAGTGTAAGTCAGCGCACTATAACTATTTTCGTTAAAAAATGTCCTAGCTAATAGCGAAATAGCGTTAATAACTGTAACTCTTTTTCTGTTACTGTAATAGCGGTAGTCAGGGTGCTGGTGCACGATTTGGTGCCGGAGGTTCCTTGAGGGCTGGGGCCACAAGCATGTTTACAGGAAGTGGCCCTGGCTATGGTGGGCCTCCCAGTGCTCCTCAGGGAACTGCAAGAACTCAAAGTGATCCCTGGGGAAAGGTAAGGAAGTTTGACATTTATGGGATTTTAACTGTTTTAATAACAAGAAAAGACCTGCAGCTACAGGCAACCTCGTAGCGGAATACCCACTTAGAAATGTCCCCTTGAAAAAAAAAAAAAAAAAGAAAGAAAAGAAAAACCGTGGTGGATTTAAACGTGCTCATATAGATTTGGTAAGGGGGAAGCAAACGAAAAGCGGTTGAAAGGAAAAACCATAGGCAAGTGTGCCGCCATCCCTGCATTTCACCATTGTTTCCCTTTCTTTTCTTTCTCTTCCTCTTTCTCCGTTGAAAGAAGTTAAGGAACGAAAACTTTCCTTGTGTTTGTGAAATAAGTCCGTGGAAGAAATTTTTACCACAGAGCAATGATGAATGTCTGTTCACCAGTCACAGCGTTCATTATCTTGTTTATTTCATGATAAATCTAAACTTAATACAGGACACGTTGTGTTTCAAAATAACCCTCATTGACATGAGATGATGATGTGATGTTTTGATTCGTCACAGCCGCAAGTACGTCCGTTCGTAGAGGCAGTTTTCCAGGGACAATTTGCCAGTACCACAGTGGCGGACGGTCCTAATCCGAGCTGGAATGAAGAGCTTATAATACCCTTTAGGTACGATATGCCACTTATTTTATTATATATCTAGCTTTGTGATGTTATCTTACACGGACAACCAAATTAAAGTCGTTACAATGAGGTTTGGAGCAATACTCTGGTTAGCCTTCGTTACTTTGGTATTTCTTTATTTAATTACCTAAGATTCTGATTTAATTCCAAGAGAGATGTGGGTTTAGTTTTGGCTCTTGTGTGACGCGTCGAAATGGTTAAGAATTCAAACTCTTCCCTGCTTCTTTAAGATTTGCCAAAGTCTTCTGTTGCTTCCCGGCGAAGTGAAGTCCAAGTCATAATAGCCCTAAGAAATATGCTTTAGTTTGTACGTTTTCGCGTCAAGTTTAGCACGTTTAAGTTAGTATTCCTCCTATAATTTGTTTCATTTGTTCTTGTTTTGCAGAGCCCCTAATAATGACTACTCCCCTGAAACTCTGCAAACCGTTAATGATGTGGTGTATCTAAATCTGTTTGATGAAGTTGTATTTAACATTTTACAAGTAAGCTACCACTTTTATATTACTTTTTGCAATTACAATATCTTGAATTGTGAATATTTTCCTATTTTGCTTTTGAAAATATTATCATTCTCAGGCTGACTCGACTAGTTTAATATTGTTGTTTTAGGATGATCGCCAACAGTCCACGAATATTCATCAGCGTCTTGAGCGACACTGGTTAGGCGGTATCGAGATTCCTTTTTCAACAATTTACTTCAATAATAAGGTAATCATTGCAGTCTCTACAGATTACATTTCAAACTTTTTTCGCTCGACGTACAGAAGTAAGGTAAATTCTGCGTCTGACCAAGTGGTCCGTACAGTCGGAGTTTATCCTGGTTTCCGTAGCATGAAGCCACTAGGTGTGTTTCTACTCCCCTCTGGATGGGATGCTAATCCATCACAAGGTTACCCCCAGCAGAAAATTCGCTGGTACCTACCTACCTCTCCTGGTTGGAGAGAGGCACTGTGAGATTAAAGTGTCTTGCCCAAGAACAAAACACAGTGACCCGACCAGTACCACTTGACAAAAGAATTAAAGTTCGTAATTCACTCACTTACATCGCTTCCCCACAGACAGGAAAGGAAATTCATCTACGAACGGTGATCTGTAATAATGTCTTTGTTTGTCTTTCCAGGTGGAAGGAACATTTCGAGTAAATACGCCACCAGTCCTCCTCGGTTATCACAAACGGGGACGCCATTCTGGAGCACCAAGTGACCTGGGAATTATATCCAGAAATGACACTCTCCTGACACTGTTTGTCACTATCGAGCCACCACTACAACCCTCACAGCCCTTGGCGGAAAGGGTAACAGCCTTTTTTTTTTTTCTCGTCTGCTTTTTTCTAAAACGCTTAAACTGTCTTGTCATGGTTGCCACAGGTCAGGAAATGGTCAGGGAAAAAATAATTCTCCAAGGTCAGGGAAAAGTCAAGGAATTTGATCTGGAGTCAGGGAAAATTGAAATAATTTAACACGGCTGATTTAATACTGTTGAGGGCTGGACGAAACATTTGCGGTCACTGTGATCTCAATGATATTTTTTCTTAATGAAAAAGGAAAATTTGTTGAGAACTTACGAGTCTTCATGAATGGAAAGGACGGCTATAAGCTGACGCTGGAGGCCGCTACTAGATCTGACATTTTGTATTTATTTGGTCAGGGAAATTTGATTTTTATCAGGAAAAAGTCAGCAAAAAGTCAGGGAATTTTGAAAAGTGAAGTCTGTGAAACCATGATGTTTGTTAGCTTTAGTTTTTCCCTTGCTACGGCGTTTAATTTGCTGAAAATACCCTGCAATCGAGCTTGTAGTCTAATTGTTAATGACAGTACCCCTAGTCTCGTTTCATTTTCCAGTGGTTTGCCAATAGTTAACATTGTTGATTTTTTTTTAGTTTGAAAGCAACGAGGATGATAAGCTTTTGCACAACGCTCAGTTGTGGCTAGCGGGACTGAGAAAGAAGTATCCAAAAAGAGAATACAAGGTTTGCTCAGTCAGCTCTACATGTACATATTTCATAACCTCTGTATGTCGAACACAAAAAGTTACTTTGTTTTCAATGTGTCACAAGCATGTGATATACGTAGAATCTTCAAAGTTTTTACCAGGGTAAAGAATAAAATAACGTAGACTTGTTTGGGATTGAGTTCCGTCTGCCGTATGTATTTGCAGAGTTAAAACTAAGCAAGAAGACTCGGGGAACGTCATTCGCTCCGTTGCTGTGATAAGACCAAAAACAAGCAGATTTTCACTTTAAGTGTCGTTGCCAAACTCGCACTACACTAGTTTGTTCACAGACCCTCCATGTTGTCATGTTGTCGAGATCGTAAGCTTAGCAAAATATTAACCCGCCGCGTGGGATATGAACGAGCCAAAACGCAAGGGGTGGGGCTGGAGAAAGACGCACTACACGCGATTGCTGTAACTTTGTTAAAACGTGGTTGTCCCCTACGTCTGGTTCTCATAAGGAAGAATACGAAACAGGCCACAACAGTGCCCCTACGCGAAGTCTCCCTCCGCTCCCTCAAAAGTAGAAGTAGTTTTTGTTATGAAGTAGAGGTTCCTGATACATATTTTCCAACTGAAAAATGTGATATGCTCGGTATAGCGCTCTCTCTGTACACCTTCACTTACCTCGCAGGCACTGGCTACTAACCTGGCAGGCAAGAAAGTGTTTTTGACCCGATACATCAGGTCGCAGAACCCGCCTGCTGAACTTCTAGAAGAATCACAGTATAAAATGGTAGGCTGGGTATAAAATATGGGACTTAACACATTTATCAAAGATTTATGTAATTGTCACCACCCCTAGCATATCTTTATACTAATAACCTTAAGTTCGGATATTATTCATATCACACAGGCATCACACACAGTAAGCTATTAACGGTATATGAGCTTCAATCGGCGACAAAAGAAGTTGGGACAAGTTCCAACCTATCGCATTCTTGAATAACAAATTTGGATTTAATGATTATTATATTGTTACTTCTTCCCAACTTGGGAGGCGCGGTGGCCTTATGGTTAGTGAGCTCATCTCCGGATCGAGGGATCCGGGTTCGAGCCCTGGCCGGGGACATTGTGTTGTGTTCTTGGGCAAGACACGTTACTCTCAGTGCCTCTCTCCACCCAGGTGTATAAATGGGTACCGGCGAACATAATGCCGGGGGGTTACCCAGCGATGGACTATCATCCCATCCAGGGGGGAGTAGAAATACTCCTAGTCGCTTCATGCTACAGAAACCAGAATAAGCTCCAGCCTGGTGGGCCACTTGGCTCGTATGCAGACTTTACCTTCACCTTTCAAATTGTTACTTGTACTTTTCAACAGGATCTGAGTTCTGCGTATCAACATTGATGAGGAGGGGAGGGGCAAAACTGGTCACGATAGCCATAAAAACAATGGGAAAGGGCTCTGACAAAACAAAATGTCTCAACACTTTTGTTGCCGATTGAAGGTGTGCTGGAAAGCTGCCGGTGGAAATGTTGCACTTTGATTCCTAAATATTAAGGCTACTGAAGGTAGCGGAAGTCACATTCTGATTAGCTATTCCAATAGGCTGTAGGCAAAAATACGCGAGTATGCTATACAGTTGTTGGTCGTGAACGAAAATCATAGAAGTTAAATCAGCCTTTTGTCCTTCCAGGAGCGAATTGCCCGTTATGTGTCGATGATTCCTTTTATATCTGACTCCGCTGCGTTTCCTGACCTCTGCGATATCTGGGCCACATCCGAGGTACGTCAAGTGTCGTTCTTAAGAAAACGTTCCTTAAAAGGCTCAAAACAGTTTCCAGCACTCTCCAAGACTTGAGTGAGTTGAGTGGTTATAATGACCCATCAAAATCTAAGACTTGGAAAGTGCTGGAACCTGTTTGGAGCCACCTTAACTGCGTTGTGGGCATGAAACTTCTCCTTTCCAAGCGTCATGTATTTCACTTAGCTGAACTTGGGAGAGTCAATCGTGGTTCCCACAGGTCAAGAAAAACTCAGGGGAAAACTATAGTTTCTGGATACTTAACTCTCTGTCTTTATGACGACCTGTTCAAGGGCAGAGGATTTTATTTTAAGGATGCTGCAAGGTTTGGATATATTGATGAGTGTTTAGATGGTCAGTGTAGATTGTTTTCTACAAAAGAAATTTTGAAGGCGAGAAGACTTGGTTGTTTTAATAACCAGTCTCCTCATGGTCTTGTTGTGACCCCTTAACTTGGCATAACTGCCTAAAATAACGTCACCTTGGCCATTGAAGCATTAGGAACCTCGTAAAATATGGAATTGCCTAAACGTCATTCTCTGGAGTGGATGACACCGTCTTTCGACTCGACTTGGCCCGTAATTTTCCAAAGATATGATGTACGCTGTCCACACGATGACATTTCACTTGATGTCTTTTGGAGTGGTCGTGGTCGTGCATGTATTCCCGTGTGCTTGTGACATTGCTCACATGTACTCAGTCGGCCAATACGAATAAGAAACTCTGGGTACTTGAATAAAGCTTTACGTTCTTTTCGTAGGAATTCCTTCGCATGTTGGCGGGGGATGAAGAGGAACATGCTGTCTTGCTCTGTAACTACTTTCTGCATATCGGTAAAAGAGCTTATGTCGTCCTCGGAAGGGGAATACCGGAAGGTTTGTATGAACACACTTATTTTTACCGCAAGTCTGTTCAGTTGTAGGGGCACCAATCACACAAAAACGTGGCTGATGATCTTTGTTCTGACAATTAGTCTCCATCGCAGACGTTATTAGTGTCGTCACGCAACGCTTCTCCTCACTAAAGCGTTGCGTGACGACCCCTAATAACGGCTGCAAAGGAGAGTATCTGACGAAGGGCTATCTCTCGAAACGTCTTCTTCATAAATTCGGTAAATTTGCCTTTGCCAACTTCAAGTTGTGAAATAGAAAGTTGTTGAGCTGTGCATGTATACAAGGTGGTAAATTGTAAGTGCAGTCGAAAACCTTTTGTATGACTACTTACTGACTGTGGTTCTAATAAATTAATTGAACTTGTTAATACAACACCAACATGGGACTTTTTGAAATTAAACCATGAAAGTCATATGAGAATATTTTCATGTGGAGTTTATTGTGCTATAAAAGGGTTAAATTAGAGCGCTTGGAAATATAATTCTAACTAGAATTATATTTCAGGTTCCACGGCATATGTACTGACTTTGGATGGATCTCCAACACTATGGAACGCTCACTCGGGTCAAAAATACGATGTACAGGACGCTAACTGTCCTTTGAAGAGCATTGGGTGTATCATCAACCACGAAAATGTATGTCTATAATAAAGACTTCCTGGTAATTTTCTTTGTTTTTAGCACCTGTCTTCGTGGTAATGTAATGGTATTTTAGCGGGGAAAAGGATGTCGCTCATAGAATTGCAGGCTTTCCGTTCGTTCCATGATGTCGTTCTATTATTCAAACAAGAAATACTCTAACTACGTTCGAAAAATGTCAGCCCAATAAAAATAAGTTCGCAATTTTAATAATACCCTCTTCAACCTTTTGGCAGAACAGTCTCATTCCCAGCCGTTTCTCGGGGTGTCACGCAACCCTACAAAAACGGCTGTGCAGGAGACTAGGTAGATGTGGACTAGTTATCGACTTGTCTGCTGTGAATATCAGTAATATAAAGTATGTTGTATCTCCTGCTGTTAGATCTGGGGTAACGTTCAGCCGTCAGAGGAACCTTATAGACTCTTATTTGACTTGACCAAAACCAACTCGTGGCAGCCTTTCTTTACAAAGTCATATCCAAGACCAGCTTTGCTCAGTAACCAGGTACTATCTATTCTGTGATTTTTTGAGCTGAATATGATGTATTGTACGTATCAACCATTAAATGTTAGGTTTAGAATGTTGCTTTCCCCACGTCCTCCACTTTACAGCTTTCCTTCCCTTCTATTCCATTCCCTCCTTTTCCCTTTCTTTTCGTTTTTATCCCTTCTTTCCTTTTTCCCCTTTATTCCCTCTCTGATCCTTTCCCCAAGTTCAGCGTGTGTAGCAAAGTTCGTTGCATAATTATAATTTTCCAAATAATGAAAGCAATACCCCTCTTGCATTTGTAGCTTTTGCATCGGTTAGGAGCTCAGTTATTTTGGCCACGTACAAAGTTACCTTTAAATTGAAGGAAACCTGAAAATAGTATCTACTAAGATAGAAACACACCAAAAAGATAATAGTAGACCATGAAGGAACAAAGATGGTTAGAGATGGAGAAGATTAACGCGGATTACAAACGACGAACCTGGTAAATTTATGCTAAACCTATCAAGAGGTGCAAACCGTAACGTAGCTCTTTTATTCACATGATTTTAAAGTTGTTTTTGATCGTGTTTGTTTGCTGTTACAGAGAGAAACTCTTGAATACAAGCGCGTGGATCAGGAATACGTGAAAGGGTTGCAAGAGAAGTAAGAGAACTATTTATCAAAGAAAGTTTGCATTTTTAGGCTCTATACTATCAGAGTCATTTTTGGGCTAAACAGTTTTGTTTGCAATTTCTAGGGTTGAGAAGATGTTGCGCGACAAAATAATGACATGGAGACCTCGCTTTGTCACAAGATGGAACAGGTGCGTAACTGTGTTAAGTTGTCGTTGACGTTCTCCATCAGGTTGGGTCTATGGCTAATTTGTCACTTGTACAGTTTTTTGGACAGAAAGGGGTGTAGAGATTATGTGCGTGAACTTCTTTGATTGATGAATGTTGGTTACATCTTGTTAGGTATTGCACTCAAGCCTTCAGGAGTCTGTTAGCCAAGTAAGTTGGATACATATATATGATATGTAACCTCTACAAATCAATGGATACTACTGAACCGCGGATGTGAAAGTTATCTTGTCTGCAGTGTGACCTAAAACGCGGCAAAATCGCGCTGTATTGTGCTATTGTGAATGCCCGACTAACCATGGGATATCATTTAACTGCTAGCGGTCCACCATTGTACGGGGGCGCGGTGACCTCATCGTTAATGAGATCGTCGGATCGAGCAGTGCAGGTTCGAGCCCTGGCCGGGGACATTGTGTAGTGTTCTTGGGAAAAACACTTTATTCTCACAGTGCCTCTCTCCACCCAGGTGTATAAATGGGTACCGGCGAACTTAATATGGGGGGAGGGGGGGAGTTAACCTTGCGATGGACTAGCATCTCATCCAGGGGGGAGTAGAAATACTCCTAGTCGCTCCATGCTACAGAAACCAGGATAAGCTCGGGCCGATAAGCCATTGGGCTCGTATGCAGACTTGACCTTAGTCCACCATTGTACTCATTTTGGATGTATTACTATCATTTTCCTTTTTATATCGTTTTACCCATATAAGCCCGAGTGCATTTGATCATTTTGTCATGAAATTTGTGCTAATTTTTTTATTTTTGAAAGGCCGTTCGTGCATAAATTTCCCCTCTCGTTTATTTCCCTTCTTGCGCAATGATCAGTGAGAGAATTTGTAGACTGCTTGCGGGCTAGGGTACGGTTAAGCTCTTGTCAAGACCAGCTCATTGGCCAGGGGAACGATTATCGACGATTTTCATAAACCCTTGTGAAGTATACACGAAGAATTTCCGATAAGTGTTGTCCAATGAGTAGCTTGCTTCAGCTTTTAGCCCTAAGGGGTATTGTTGGTTTGCGCGTCACGCCATCTCTGCCATGTTTGAGATTTCCAGTTCACTCGGGTTTGTATTTGTTCCACAAAGATGGCCGCTATGTCTTGTTAGTGCCATTTGAATCTTAACTGTTGATCACAAACGATCAATGCGTCACGTTGCTTGAAATATCAGCCAGGCCCAGGGATTTTTTTTTTTTTTTTTTTTTTTTTTTTTTTTTTTTGACGCATTTAATATGTTTTGTTTTTGTTTTTGTTTTTGTTTGTAGCATGGAACAAAGTGTTGGCCAGGCTGTTAGTATGAATCACGCAGCTGAGTTGGATCAAATTCTTGCTTCCTACAAGGTGTGTGTTGACTTGATTATTCTCTTATGCCAGGTGGCCTGAGTCACAAACATGTTATGCACCTCGTTTCTGTAGGAATTAAATGGTCGTTTTCTCCTAAACTAGTTCGGTTACCCCGCTATTAAATGTACAAATTTGAATGACATTCGTTTGATTGCGCTATATCGCAATTTTACGATAAGCTAAAAATTCTGCTTTGAAATATGTGATTTTTGTTTTCCCTGAAATTCCAGTTTGCCTTTCTGATTACCGGGGTTCTTGACAAAAACCTTGCGGATGGTATATTCACTGCAACTGCCATCCATATTGCGCAGACAAGAGCATTACCAAGTGGGCCAAGTTGTAGAAAATTTAAAGTTTTTTTTTTTTTAAGGTATTCTCTCTCTCTTTTTTTTTTTTTTTTTTTGGAGGATTTAAACAGAGCGTGATGTATAACACGCTCTAGCCCCTTTGAAGGAAGCTCTAAACATGTGTGGCTTGCCTGTTAAACAAAGCTTGTTCTTAAAAAGGCTATCCCACTTAGGCACTACGTATTTACATGCAGGTATATATTTTCCTGTTTTAATCTTTTCAGTTGTCCGGATTTCCAATCAACATGTCCTTTACTGAAATGCCTCCTGTATCGGAAGCGGTATTCAGCACTGGGGTACACACAATAGAGGACCCGGATGTAGAATTCGCTTTAGCTGTTCACATACACCCGTACCCTCAGGGGGTGTTTTCTCTTTGGATATATGTGGGCACGCTGCGGAGAAAAGCTGGCTATTGAGCGTGACTGTCGTCACATCGTTCTGAGGGCAGATGATTGGACAGTCGACAGGACAACTGATCTCCCTAAGAACCGAGTCCATTTAAGGAGCCATTACATTTGTTGTTCATGCGAAAGGCGGTCCTTTGAATATCTTCCAGTCACCTGCCATAGTAACTGAATAAACAGGAACTCTGGTTTTTGCCAAGGTCCAGGGCATTTGTGATGTTTTTTGTTTTTTTTCCAACCAGTTATTGTGAAGTCTCGTTGAATACGTTACACAAAAAATGCGAAGAGTTTTTCCTTTATTTATGTTGAGTACCTAACAATATTTCACTTATAATTATGGCTTGTGTTTGCAGTCGATATAACGCGCGCTTTGACTGGCTAATGTTATGGCACAATTATCCTTTGATGCCCACGGGCCTATCACGGGCTTGCAAAACAAAAAAACAAATCAAAAAGCCATATAATAAGCAACTTATTAACCTCGAAAGTTCGGTGCGGCTTGGTCTCTGTTGGAAATTTTCCCGTAAAGACCTCACTCTCGGTTAATAAGTAGTAAGTAACAACCTGTAGGTATGTACAACAGAGGATGAAGGGTAAGACAGTTAATCTCCCATATAGGCCTTACTCTTAAGGTTATCTATCTCGAGTTATTTTTAGATAAGACAAGACGACTAGTTCTCCAGCAGATAACGTTATCACGCGCAGTGAAATAGGAAAACTCCTAATAGTTTCTAACAGTTAGAAGATTGCACAAGTACATTCTAATTGATTATTCAAGCTGCAAGTGTTGAGCCGTGTATATATACATGATGTTATTGATTGTAAATAACACTTTTCTAAACGTTTATGGTTTGTTCACCGTGTTTATCGTTCGTACATGTTTGTATATAGGACGTTAAGATCAATATACAGTGGTCTCCAGCGGGCCACAAAAATCCGGCCGTGTTAACGGGGTGGCCGTAGTAAATGGTTTTTTTTTAAAACAAAATCCCCGAGGAGACAAAGTTCGATGCAAATATTCAGAGTCCTGGCTGCAGTTAACTAGCGCTAATGAACTCTCACTGAATTTCCGTCACAAAAAAAGCTCCCTTAACTACTTCCCTCAAAATCTTGGTAGAAACCTCTACATAAAATCACCTATGAGCTGAAATAATATAAACAATATGGTGTCCACATGGATATGAAATAATTTTGTTTCAATCGTCATTCTGTAGATATTGTATAAAGATCTCTCTGAAAATTGCAGCATTGCTAACAGCTAGATTTATTATATGTCTGGTGCTTATACTGACAAGTGCAGTGCAATTTTTATGTAATTGTGCGGGCTAAGCATTAAAGTCTGTGCCTTATAAATTATTATTATTAAGTTATTAATAATTATTTAGTGTAGCTTAATTTATTCGGCCTTAAGCTTTTACAAAACTATGATATTTGTATTAAAAATAACTTCAACGCAGTTTGAATTATTTGTATTGCTACTCGCAAGACGTTGATATATAATTAACTAAAAATAGAAAAGCGAAGATCATGATGAGTTGACATTTTTTGAAAGTGTTAGCTGTTTGTTACTTAGTAAGTGCGCTAACGGAACAAACACAGTAAGTCGTATCAGAGTCGCTATGTTTTACTCCAGGGCCAGGTTATTCAAAACCAAGGATTAGCGAGAATTTTGATTTCAGTGTCATAACTTTTCGGTGAGCTTGTATTTTTATAACCCGGCCCAGGAGATTGCTATAGAGGCTTAGGCTGGACTTCACCTGTGAAACAGAATGTGCGTAACAGACTCTAATCTCATCCTAAGTATCAGTGCGTAGTATTCAAAACCACGAGGAGATAAGTTTGGCTAGATTTCCAGCCGTTCTGGGAAGCCCATTTGTTATACTCGCAACACCAAGGATGCAAAATCACTGTAAAATTTAGGCAGTCCAATATTTATCCGTTTAGTGCGGCACTACCTAATTATATTGCACAGTCAGATCTGTGATTTACATAATATTAAGCGGAAAACTGCTGCTTTAAATCTGATAGTAGATGTGCCACGCTTTAGGATTTTTAAGGGAGCCATCGTTTGTTTACAGCTCCGGGTAAACACCCTTTCCTCCAGAAAACAAGCAAGCAAATTTAAAAACTGTGAGTGGAGACAACTGATCTAGTTAGTGAGAGGAGCCATTACTCGCTCTACACCTGGTTGTGGTAATTGGTCAAAAGGCGCCGACAATATCGGTGATATGCGAATGAAGAAAAGTAAGACGGCAAAATCATGATATCTCCATAAACTTAGTCTTTTGAAAAGTAAAACTCCGTTAAAAGTGTTCCAGTTAGCCAATTACGGAAATAAACGTAACTGTTGTGGTTGCAAATGGTTTCCGATTGACCCTAATGATGATTATTTGCAAAAGAAAAAAAAAACAGCTATTGAAAGAGGTACTTAAAAAGACAGAAATAGAGTAATGACGTGAAATTGATCGAGTAGACGTTTCTTCCCGTTCGATTTAGAACGAAACCCCAAAGCTGGTTCAAGTTTCGGGCGAGATCAGTAGCTTGATTTTGGATTGTTGGGTTTTTCCACCCTTGATCGCCAACTAAAGGTAACACGTCCATCACACAAAATGTTAGATGAAAATGTTAGGCGTAGATCAGATATTTTTATCCAACATTTTCTGTCTAAACAATGATCGTATATATAAAAAAATATATACATATAAAAATGTTGGCTAATACTCGAACCTTTACATAGGAAAGGGTTGGCGTTTTCGTAGAATGACTCCGCAGACGGAGAAAAGATTTGATTGTTTGTTATTTGACTATTTGTGGTCTAACCTGTTTCCATAGTTACTGCAGTACTTTTGAAGGGTATTGGACCCCCCTCTGTGCATGTGCCGCAATTCGATTTCTTATCCGACGGAACAGTTTTCTAAGTTGATATTTATGCCTTTAATCCTTCTCCATCGACCTTGTGAGACGTGTGAAAATGGTAATACCTATGCTGAAGAACTGTTTAGTCATTTATGAAAGATTTAAACGGCATATTTTATGTTTGGAGTTGAATACCGTCGAGAAATACGATGTCCTCGAGAGAGGGTTTTCGAAGTGACCAGAGACGAAAGCTTACAGTGTGTACTTTCGCCCCGTGGCCGTCTTGTCTTGAAAGAAAACAAAAACGAAGAAAATATGAAGGACGAACATTGAAAACTTTATATAGCTGCAAATGTGCATGCAAGTTGAGGAAAGTAAAGTGTATGGGCTTGTACCCGGAAACGGACACACCTTTACACGACATAAACATAAATATTCTTTACAAACAAAAGATCAAAAGCCGGCGGATAAAGAGATTTTCGAAAGGCACGTGAAACTTCAAGCTGACCCGCGGCGAATTCGTTACGGCGCGCGTGATATCACGATTTTTATTAGTTTAAAAAATGGTGTCAATCAAGACCGCACATGCGCTTTATCGTGACAGTCCACATAAGTGGATTGTCAGGGATTTTTCCGGCACTGCCTTAAATGGCAGATCACGTGGTTTTAATTTTTTGTCGAAAATAAAACGATTGCTAAATCTGGCAGATGTTTTGGAATATTTGCCCATTTGATAATCGTACGTGCAGTCGACTGTTGTGTTTTAATCAGGGACTCGGTGGACAGAAACATTCATCTTATACTACTTTTCATATTTCTTTGGAAATCCCTGGTAAGATTTCAGATTCTTTTTTATCTAGCAAAACCTTGCGGTTTTTTATGTAGAACGAGTCAAATCAGAAGATTAGGGAACTAGAAAAAACGCAGTGTTGTTGAGACGAGGAATACAGGGTACGTTTACTTGTTTTTCGCAAAAACTAAGCTAGTAAATCCTGAGCCGAAGATAAATTGACTCCGATACCTTTTGTGAGAAAGGAATAGTTAGTGTTAGTTCAATATCGAAACAATGATAGCTAATGACTCTACTGCACAGCTTGAGGTTTCCTCATGTGATCAACTGATTTGACTGATTTAGGCTTTGAATTTCAGCGAAGATTCTCTCATTGAAGCAAGCGTTGCTAACTTTACTGTCTGAAAGAAACGTCAGCGGTGTTCTTGCCATTCTGTGTGTTGCAGACTGTAGATTTGGATGTACTGTGCAAAGTCTAGAAGAGTCTGTACTTCTATAAATCGGTTAAGTAAACAATGGAGTTCTCCCTGAAGTTACTGTGATAGCCTGAAAGTATCTGTGTTTATTTGGAAATGGGAAGTGGCAAATGGCATTGACACGAATTCGTACAAAAAGCGGCCAAAAATAATGATGCAATTACCCAAAAATCTTGAAAATATAAATTGAAAGAGCTTATTCAGTCCGTATGTAGGTAGATTACAAGCTCAACTGCCACTAGCCAACCAGAACCTTCTCCAAAGCAATCATTAGGCTCGTTAATGTAATTTACGTTGCGGTGGGGTTTTTTCCTGTTAGCGGTGATTTTAAGAAAGAAATTGTTTCTGCAAAAAGGAAATTTGATTTGATTGAAAAAGGTAAGTGGTGATTTTTTTTACGCTCGTTACCTGTCAGAGATAGGAGTCAATTTTCTACATCAAAATGGCAAAAATAGGGACAAGTTTCCGTTCTTTTCAATAAACATTTTTAGTTGAGTTCGGCGGTCTTAAGTTTCAAAACTTTGTCTCAGTTTTTGGCTTCTTGGTGTCACTGAGAAACTCAAAATATTTGGTTTTCAAATTAATTTAAGGTTGTTTTCGCAAATTTGATTCACCTGTCCTAAAGGGCCTCGGGGAAGATTTAGGAGATTTATTTAGCAGGTAGGACCGCTCGCAAATGAAGAATTTGCAATAGATATTTCTAACTCCCTTGAAATTTATTATTGCTCAGTTTAAGAAAATATACAATGTCAATTATACTTTGAACTTTGTGAGTTCGAATTAGATTTGGGCAAATAATTTGGATTATTTCCGATTTTCTAATGAAAAAAACTTTTTTTGTGTAAGCTCTTTATTGGGTTTCGCTCCAGCATCTTCTTACAAAAGCACCACGTTTTCCGGCAAGCATTAGGTCTCCACTTTGACTACATATCGAATTCTCAAAATTCGTGCTAAAAGAAAGTAACACGATCAGTTGAGAACATTTCTATCCCAAGTTTTAGACAGAGACGTTAAGTGCTAAATGGGTATCTTAACTGCCACACTAGTCACGACTAAAGTGGAATATCCGAGTGTGTTTTTGAAAATATCATTTACAAACCCTGTGATTCGGAAGTGACTTTTTTTCTTCGCCGACAGTAATTCCTATATTTTATTAATATCACAAACGTTTTCAATGACCCTTGATTAGCATTTCAAAGCTGGAACTTTATGTTTACTGTTAGAACCCGCTCACTGTGGTCAATTGATAATATTCTATACATCAAACTAGACAAACATGCAGTAAATGCACCCGTGTTATTCATTTCGCGCCGCGTTCTGTCTTTTCCATCACTTCAAACAAAAATCATCAGTCTTTTAAATCTAGTAGCCAATCAGACGGATCCTCTGCTTGATGTATTTCCTTTTTTCTCGCCTGCACCTGTTATGTTGAAAAAGTACTAATGCTGATATTGCATTGGAAAATATTCATGATATTCTAATCAGTGTTGACAAGATTCGTTCCACGCAGTGATTAACACGGATTTTCACTTGTTTTTAGGTTGGCTATTTCTTATCCGAAGGCAAGATACTTAAAAAATTTAGAACCGGTGTAGGAGTAAGTATTGTTTGTTTCTGAGGGTTTCAAATAGTGAGGATGATGGTCTTTTCCACCGAAAAAAAAAAAAAGGACACTTTTCACAGAACAGCTGCATGCGAACAGGTCGGATGTTAGGATCTTCCAAAGTCATCGCTATCCTGTTTATTTGTTATAAATGTGCTTTATAAAGTTGGTGTTTCGCGCTTGGCCTTATGCGTCCCACGGCGAGATGAGGACTGGTGGTGTTTTGCGGTTGTATGATAGCCGTCCATTGAGTTTGTCCAGACTTGATCCGAGAACCCAGAAAATCGTGTAAAGCGAGGTGCCCGTATTGGCGAGTGTCAACACTGAACAAAAAATCAATAGCTTCTCACCCTATCTCCTTAGAAAACAGGGATATCGTCTTGCAGTAATACTTCTTCAGGTATTGATCATGCCATGCAATGAGAAAGCCGAACTAGATAGTGAAGCTTGTAGCATCTGAAGATAGATTCAGCCGGTATCTGTTTCGCGATTATCCGGATCAATTCGTTTGATATCTAGATGTCAAATACGTTTGTCTATTGTAGTTGGTTCCGAAAACAAACCTCTTTAAAATAGGTAGCCAGAGATCTTAACAAAGATATTCGTCCGATAATATGCCTGTTTGAATGACAGCCAAGACAATGAACTTGCTTTTAGCTGAAGATCTAGTTTTTACTAAGATTAATCTTTAAAGTCGGGAACTTAAACTTGCAATTCTAAAGCTCTCTTCTCGGGGCTAAGAGCATACCATGTACCTATACATTGTCAACACAGTACAATTAAGAGAGTGGTCTTAAATTGATGACTTGAGAATTTGTCACAATTTTTTAACCTTTTTTTTTTAGAGTTGTTGCTGTTTTATTTCAAGGGCAGTATCTACTTTAAATGTTTCAGACGCAAATCCTCCTTGTCATATGTTTATTTTGGTATTTTCTTAAGTGTTGTTGCTGTTTTAGTTCAAGGCAGTAGCCATTTAGGCGCAAATTCTGTTTGTCATAAATTCTGCTTGTCATATGAATATTGTGTCATTCTTTTTTTGAGTGTCATTTCTGTGTTAGATCAAGGGAAATAGCCGCCTTAAATGCTTCACACGCAAATCCTGCTTGTCATATGTTTATTTTGACATTCTTTTTTGAGTGTTATTGCTGTTTTAGTTATATGGCAGTATCTACCTTAAATGTTCCAGACGCAAACCCTGCTTTCTGGCTGCAGGATTAACCTCGTCATTTTTATACAACCAGAAACTGAACCCAAAAAGGAATCCTTCTGAACAAGTATATTCCCAGGGCTTATCGTCAGAACTGCGCCCGTGTTCAACCTGTAGATGGAAAGTTTAAGGTTTGCTGGAAATTTGCTGTTTTTCCACTTTTGCTTTATGCAGATAAAAAGCATGGACAGCGTGCTGCGTCCTGACAATCAGCTTATTGAAAATTCCAGCACAACGCTAATGGGGAAAGAATTTACGGAACAAACTGACTGGAGTCCAATGGTGGTTTTAATAGCAGTCTTGCTCGGCATTTTGATAACCCTCACCACTGCTGGCAATCTCGTGGTATGCCGCCTTGTTTGGGTTTGTCGACGCATGCAAATCCCTTCATTATATTTTGTGGCGAGTATGTCATTTTCTGATTTCCTCATGGGTTTGCTTGTTATGCCCATCAGTCTGGCATATCATATTAACTACCAAACCACAGGTAAATAAAGATATTATTTTAATCATCATATCCGCACCCATATTTTAGAATCACTATTATAGTTTTACCTTGTAATTTAGTCTAATTTTTCTAACTTTTTCGTAATAGATTTCTTCCTCTTTTTTTTTCTGAATTCTACTTGTCTATTGTGTTATTTAGTTCTCGGCACACTAGCATACCCTATTGCTAGAGGCCTAATCAGCCTCACCAACCTGAATATAAATAAGTTAGTGTGTGTGTGTGTGACAGCATACAGATAAGACATTTTTGCTATAATGTGGTTCTCAAAAAACAGGTTAAGAACTGAATATCAACCTATTGCTAGATGTTATTGCACGTGTTAGATGCGAAAACGGTGACGGTTGGCCTTGTGTTTGTCTCCTAGCTATATACGAGGTTCCTATCTATCTCGTGTTTCCGATTGCCTGAATAAAGATAGATACGCATAATGTGAGTGAAGTGCCTTGCTTAAAAGACCTATCATGAGGAAAAACATATGGCAATTGGTCATCTAGCCACAAACGCATTGCCTGATCCTTTCAAAGTGACAAACTTCTTTTATATTTCACGCCACTGGTTTGCATGATTTATTTGGTCAGCAACAGAGCTCTGAGAAACTCGTGCTACAGTTCTAAAGCAGTTCAATACAGATTCCTGAAACCAGCTTGTAGACCTTTCAAATAGGCCATTTTCGAGGTGCCTTTTGCCTCTGTTTCAAAACGAGTCCTCGAGCAAAACTTTTCTTATGATTATGAGTTTGATTGCCATGAAAATGAACTTACAGATGAAAGCATTTTCATGACAATAGTTTTGCATGAAGACTCGTTTTGACAGAGAGGCTACGGGCAACTCGAAAATGGCCTACTATAACTAAATTCGAGAAAATAAAGATGGCATACTGATTAACCTGAATAAAACTGTTTCCAGTGTTGCGATCGGTGAAAGACATTCTCTAAAACGTTTTAGAGACTGAATAAAACTCTTACTTTGATTTGCTTTATTTTTAAGGCCGGTGGATTTTCGGGCATTTCATGTGCAACCTATGGCTATTCTTAAACTTCGTTCTGTGCAGCGCCTCCATTTATAACTTATGTGTGGTCAGCGGAGACAGGTACCTCGCTGTTACGTCACCGTTAAAATACTTGTCACGCATGAACGATCGCAGAGTCAAGCAAATCATTGGAGTCTCCTGGCTCTGTGCATTTGTACTTGCTGGTTTCGTCACGTACGGTACGAACGCTTCTAAGGAAAACGGCGTCAACTGTTCAGTCTGGGGTTTGCGTTACGAATATTCTGTCGTCGTGCTCATCGTGGGGTACATTCTACCGGTGTTTTTCCTTGTCTTTGTAAACGGCAAAGTGTTTGTCATTGCGCATTCCCATATGAACAGAATCCACGTCCAGGAGATGGCTTCAGTTTCAGCATTTACCATTGACAGGCCCAGTCAAGGATCGACCAGCAAAACTGTTCAGAGATCGAGACTAAGGCGTGAGATCAAAATATTCAAAACATTTGTTGTGGTAACATGTACTTTCCTGTTATCTTGGACGCCTTTTGTTGCCATCCTTTTGATCGATTCAATCTGGACTGTGCCAGAACTTCTCAGACATTCATCGATCATTCTTTTATACTGCAACAGCGCTCTGAATCCATTTATATACGGCTTTTACAATGCTGAGTTCAGAAAACTACTGGCTGAAAGCATCAGATGTAAGTGCGCTACACCAGTCAGGAAGATTTTGCCCTCCTAATGGCGGAGACCGCGTGAGCGACGCGAAAGGACTAACAACAGCAACAATAACAATGTAACAACAACAACAACCAAAGTGAATTTATGCGCGCAATCACATTAGAACGGTTTTCAAGTGGGTGTCGTTAAACCAAAACCAAACCAGTTACCTATTAATTAATGTACTCTCCCAATCTCAAATCGTAATTACTCAGGCGTTCTACTCAAAAGATATTTTAGCGTTTACCTATATGTTTATCGTTTACGTGTGGACAGGCAGAATACGAAAACGTAAAACATAATTGCATTATTTATTTGTTGATATATTTATTTATTCACTTATTTATATCTGTGTGTCTGACTGCCTGTCTGTCTGTTTGTTTGTCTGTCTGTCTGTCTGTCTATCTATCCAGACAAAAGAAAATGAATCCGGCCCCTAACCTATCTCAAGTTAAAACATAAGCCCTGACCCAACCCACTAAAGAATTAAGAAAATAATAAAGAAAAGATTAGCAGAAGCACACGTAGGCCTACTGCGGTTTCATTCAGGGCAAATAATTTTGCATGTTCAGATATTTTCTACATCAAAGATGTCATACAAACGAAACGAGACATTCATTGTGAATAGTTTATTGAGGATGCGTCAGTTAGTCATCTGATATAGATGTATCTCGAGGAAAGGTTGCAAAATCAGTAACCTAAAATATTTATAACTATACGCTACACATACAAGTTGTTGTAACAAAAGCTTAATAGTAGTAATAAAAGAGGACGAACACGAATACTGAGTAGCCTGGAATGACTTAAATGCCTAAATAGTCCCTGAACGTCTCATGATTCCCCGCTAGCCTCTCCATCGTGCCGTCAGAATAATGTCTGACTTATTCGTCCCTCCATCGTCAGAAATTACATATCCTTCAATTTCAGTCGATTCTTAAAGCTTCAGAGAGAATCGATATTTTTAATAATATTGGACACAGATTTCCACAAGTTAATCATCCTGATTAAAGAAAAACCTATCCACAAAGTCACTTTTTAAATGTTTCCTTATGTCTCCTTTTTCCTGAAATCTATCCGGTAGCAATCATGAATATGTATGTAACTTGCCAGCGATCAAAAACGATCAAAAACCAGGCTGAACGCTGCCTCAGAGAAAAATGAAGGGGTTATATGTTACGACGTTTTGGGAACATTATTCACTAGACATTGATACAATCACAATACAATAAGAGGGAAATAATAGAATTCCAAAGTAGAATCTAGAACGTTTTATGATTATAAACATGACGCAAAAATAAACGAGGATGGTAAAGGAAAACATCAAAGAGGAATACAAATAAAAAACGTGAAAACTTTAAATTTTTTGAAGATGCCATTCGCGAAAAACTGTCAAGCATTGCGCGCACTAGAACCATCGCGACCTCTTTACAATCTTAGCAATTCAACGATCTTTTTTTCCACTCCTTTTTCTCGCGCCGTTTTTTATATCAATTGCTCAGGAACCGTCCACCTTTCTTTATTCATGTTATTCTTTACTTATATACCTCAGGAAAATATTCTCACTGTTCGCCGTGTTGCTCGCGCTTGAATGACGCCTGTTGAGGCTGAATCTGATTGGCTTATTACAGCCCGCGCATTTTCCTCTTCTTTGTTATGTCACAACGCGAAACACTTCATTCGAAAACAGAGAAGCGTCTTATTAACCGTCTCTTTTAAAGCTCGTTAATTTAGTTTGAGAATTTCAACGTAAACAGTGAAAATGGGTTTAAGTTTGAGTTCTCATAAGTTGAAGAGAAAGGAGAAAAAGGATTACAAAAGGTAAGTGAAATCTTATGGTGCTCAATCAAGTCTTCCTGTACCATAATATAAAATGTTTTACAAGTATTCACTGGCAGCCCATTTGACTTTTGTGAACTAAAGTATCTAGTATTTGAAAGTTATGTTAACGAGTAGATAACGAACTCTTTTCGTCAAACAGAAAGTTAATAAAGCAGTTAAAAGAAGCAGAGGAATGTCTAACTCGTCTCCAGCAACAACTGCAACTTGAAAATGAGTAAGTTTGTTTATAGTGTGTTCGGCTTAAAGACTGGGGCGGCAATTGTAACTACATAAAACTATGAAAAGCATTTCTGTGTTTATGTTTCTCTTTCTCTGTTTGTTTTTCGTGAAAAAGTCATTCTAGACTGATTGCAGTCAGTTGCTCTCCAAAACCAAGAAGCGAGTTGTAGACAAAAAGGGACTGGGAAGAGAAAAGGGTCCGGCGCACACAAGAAGAAAAACCTCCGCTTTAATCCCTTCTCGCTCCTTTTGCGTTTACCGTTCGCGAGGATGAACACTCGCCTGACTCTTAAAGAAAAGGTCAATTGCAGTTATTCTGAAGTCACTCTCGTTACCACAGCTATTCGATTGTTTTATTCCAAGGCCTCGTTATTTAAGAAAATCGTGGGACCCTGTTGAGGATAATGAGAAAAAGTACGGAAACAAGTCCGAGCTCTAGCTTAGATAATGATCTCCTCGCTTCTGTCTTATCATTTGTAGGAAAGTGAGAAACTCTTTTCCAAAAAAAGAGAAAAATTTTCATAACCTAAGATGTAAATGCCCAGTTTAATAAAAAGAGATTCTCTTTCTTTTTGTTTCTGTAGGTTGCTCGATCAATACCAAAGCTGCCTCCACGCTGACTCGATTCCTGACATTGAGACAGCCAAAGCAGATAGCATAGTGGCTGAAATGGAGGAAGAGGTTCAAGCTTTGGAGCGAAAGCTTTTCCTTGAGAAAATTGCAGTTAATATTACGGAAGAGAGATGTAATTTTCTAGACAGGAACTTCAGGTAAGCCTATGTTTCTACTAAATTATTTAACCTTTTATTTGAAACAACATACTGATGGCCTTATGACAACCTACGGAGAAACAAAAAACGGGATAAAGAAATGGCGGCCGCACAAATTTGGGTACAATGTGCTTCCCAATCTTACCCTGCCGCTAATCAGCTTGATGATACTTTTTTTAAATTTAAAAATAAAAACACAATTAAAACCTACTTGATATTATTTGTCTGCTTTGTCACGCAACAACATTACTTCCTTTAACGTCGTCTGCCGGAAAGTTACCCAAGTTTTTTGTTTTTATTTCTTAAACTTTACCAGGTTGTAAAGTTATCAAAGGTTAATTGCCTAACTTTTATGTTTCTATTTCTTTACAGACTTCTCCATGACAATGAAATTAGCCTTCATAGGCAGAGTTCAGCCTGTGAAACAGACCTGGCAGCATTAAAACTAAAACAGGAAGCCTGTCAGTTTGGTCATTTTCTACAAGCAAATCCAGTGGAAGAATGGACTGTCTGCTCTCTTCCTAATCTTTACTTCAGAGACTTGTGATCTGGAAGTCTTGTGAACTTGCTAGTAAAAGCAAAGGAAATGCATTATCTGTACAGTTTCAAAAAGTTGTAGGGAGAAGATCACTTTGCTTTATTTTGATGTAAATGTGTATATAGTACTTTATTAAATATGTTCAGTACGACGAATTATAAAAGTGTTTCTTGTGTGTCACTGAGTACAGTTCAACTTGTACAGATACAGGTTCTATTGAAGAGGCTTAATTATAGAAGCGCAGAAAAGAAAAGATGGACTAGACTTGTTCTATGATGATTGTTTGATCAAGTATTTCATGAAGATGGGACATTTTTGACTTGCACTCGGCACACACGAAGTGAAAACATTACACTTTTCACATGCGTAAACTGGCGCTGGCTTAATGATGGAAAAAGGCAATCCCTCAAAATTTTACCGAGTGATAAGAATTCAGTTTGCTAGTTCAAAAAGAATTTAAACATCTTTGTCATAAAAATCGTAACAAGCAAATTCGCGCAAGTCTAGAGGTGGAAATACTTAAAGTCTCAAAGATTATATGTCAACAAGGTCCTGAATTTGCTGGCAGATTAACCAAGAGTATTCCCTGATACCGTATTCTGACGTGAATGAATAAAAAATATATTTGGTCATTTGTGATAGCCTAAGGTCTTGTACACACTGAGTACTTTGTCAATTTTGTGACCTGTGATAACGCGTTCTTTTTGTTCGCGGTGGCGTAAGAGTCCACCTAAGTAAAAAGAACGCCTGATAGCAGGTCATTTATTTTATTTTTCTCAATGTAGGTGTTCAGCAGGGGCCCATAAGCCACGAGCTTCTGTTCGAATTTTACCCGACTACATTCTCGTCCCTGTTTCCTCTTGTCGTACGTTATAACCTAAAGAACAAGTTTGTCGTGTTTTCAGACCTTTTTCCAGTTGTCCTGTCTATGACGGATTTATTTTAGACGCCATGTTAGTCCACTTGTTCTTTAATGCCACTGAATTTATCACGAGGAGCCATCTATTTTGCCGAGTTGTTTCATGAATCAAACCTAAAAGTAATTTGGCCAGAACCTGGGTGCCTCCTCCACTAGTAGAAGGTTATTCACCTACTGGGCCAATATCACCAACTGACACCGCTAAGCACGCTGTGTGCTTGGGCTTGTGGTTCTTTGCATCAAGTCTCTTTTCGAAATTACTGGGCAAAGGAATCTTAGAAAATTAAATTTTCAATATTTTGGGCAGAAAGCTTCGGAGCCATAAGTGTCTACGTCATCGGAAATCCAGCTGAATTTTGACCAATGCGCATTCAGTATTGAAAGCAGACCGTGTCAGTCCTGGGTACAAATCTAAAATTGAGCCCGCAATTCCTAATGGGATTAGAAGTGACCAAAATGGCGGCATTTTCAGCTTGTCACAACACTTTGGTTCCAAACTTTCTGTGTTTTTTTACCTAGAACATGGAAATATGATAAAAACTAATAAGTTACTAAGGCTTAAAACCAAAACTGGCCGACTGCTTGATGTTGTGCGGGAACACTACCTGCGACAGGACGTCCCTTGCCATAGTGAAGTTTGTACTGTGTGCGAACAAGGTTAGGCATGATGTTATACGTGCGGACTGTAGATTCGTTTGTTTCACTTCTTTGTGTGTTATTCATTGCCCGACATATCTGCAGGTAATGGAACCCAGCTTTCCTCGTCACTGACCCATTATGTTGTACCAGACTGCCAGGTGAGCTGTGCTGCTAAATGTAAACAAATATTGATAGTTTTGCTGCAGAGCCAGACATAAGCTTACGTAGTACGATAGCAAAGTAATATCTTAAACTGTAGTCGTTAAAAATTATTTCAGGTTACAAGGCTGTTCCTGGAATTATTCGAGAATGCAGAAATCCAAGGAGTGATTTTCCTTCAAACTGTTGTCAGTTTTGTAAGTGTACTGCATTTACATTGTAGAGATGAGTTTGTACGTTTTATTTAAAACTTCAGTTTTTTTTATATGTTATTGATTATTTACAACATTTCAACCTTTATTGATAAATAAAAACTGTGTGGTCACCCAACCTAACTTTTTATAAATAGTTCAAGACCCAGTTTTGGCCTGGATGTATTACATACTGTGCATCATTGGAAAACGATAGAAACCTCACTATAAGGGGAAACCAAAACAATAATAGATGCACAAAAGGTATAATGGTCAGAACTGGGTCTAAAATAAAATAGAAAACATATAAGGACACACAATTTATCATGTTAACAGTAGAAAATCTTGCACGCTCATTGGCTAATTTTCATTGTCAATAAGCGGACAGACACATGAATTTATAATTTATGTGATGTGTCAACAAGCGACAGTGGACAATTTGACAATTTCTTATTGTAAAAATTAATCTGACGTCAGTTTTTCATGCGTGTGTCCTTTCATTGACGATGAATTTCGTCATAACATTGTCAAAGTTAAGTTTGCAGATCCACTCAGCTATGGTCTCGTGGATCCACAGCTACTTTGACAATGTTGTGACGAAATTCATGATCAATAACTGGACAGACATGTGAAAAACTGCCGTCAATATTATTTGTTAATTAGAACGTAAGAGGATATCAAATATAAAAGGCTATTTAGGAATTACACTTCAAGGCTGAGTTTCTGTATGCATGAGTGAATGGTCAGCAAGATGACTTGACTATTGTTCATAGAAAACTAGGTAGAGACATGGTGGCTCTATGGTTAGTGCACTAGACCCCGGAGTGAGTCTGAATCATGGCCAGTGGCATATTGAGTGGGGGCGGGGGGGGGGGGGGGTGGGGAATACTGTAGAATAGTCCTTGAAAAATAATGGGTCTCAGCAAATTTTCTGCAAGTCTTGAAATCTTGGCATCTAAAACTGGAGTTTCTTAATCTTGAGCTCTTAAAGTGCATATGACATGAAAATAATTTCTGCTTATTTGGAAGGCCTTTCAAAATACAGAAGAATGGCGTTTTTCTTTTTGAAATATCTTTTTTTCGTTTTAGAGGTATTGACGTTTTTCTATTATGCAAATTAGATCAGTGATGACATCATATTGTTTGCAACTAAGAATGGTAAAATACTGAATAAACAATATCTCTGGAAATATTGAAGCAGTGTTCTTGAAACTTGCAGGGCTGGAAATACAGTGCAGCTCAGATATAAGCGAACTACGCATACGCGTATCATACGAGCGTATTTTGCGTATACGCGTATGTCAATACGCGCACATATACGCGTATATACGCGCATATATACGCGTATATACGCGCGTATATGTCTCTTTGTTATGCATTCCCACAAGTTTCTTTATGTGAAGCATTGTTAGTCAAACAAAGGACATTATGTTTCTTGAGAATGAAAATGGCTTCAAAGCGAAATTTGCATATTGTTAAAACGTCATGCCGATCAATAAAAGCTATCATATTTCGATCACTTCGCAAATTCACCGACAAACTACCGTTTATCAACGCTTGATCTTAAGCTACTGAAAATGGGAAGAAAATTGATACAGTCGCTTGAACTCACTATTTTAACACGTGAACTTTATGTTCTTAAAAGTAAAGATCTGTGTTTCGGCACGTGTCGGCAAGTCGTTTGCGAAATGTTTATTGTCTGAATTAGCGTTCTGAAGATCCTAGTCGAAAAAATGATATCTCCGGTTATATTTGATACAGATCATGTATTCAAATGGTAAAATACTCTTTCCTTGACGAAAAAATTGTTTATCAAAGTTTCTATGGTGCGCCGCTCACGTTTAGTTATTTTTTCTCCAAGGAAAAGTTGTGTGTTTTGGCACGCGTCGGCAAGTTGTTTGCGAAGCGTTTATTGTCTGCAGATCCTCGTTGAAAAAATGATATCTCCGGTTTTATTTGACACAAATCGTTCATTCAAACGGTAAAATGCTCTTCCTTTTACCAAAGAATTGTTTATCAAGGTTTCTATGGCACGCTGCTCAAGTTTAGTTATTTTTACGTCGGGAAAAGGTTCAGTGTTTCCGGCAGGCGTCGTCAGGTCGTTTCCGAGATGTTTTTTGTCTGAAGCGTTCCGAAGACATTGTCGAAAAAATGATATCTCCGGTTATATTTGACACAAATCGTTCATTCAAACAGTAAAATGCTCTTTCTTTAGCCAAACAATTGTTTATCAAAGTTTCTATGGCGCGCTGCTCACGTTTAGTTATTTTTTCTTCAAGGAAAAGTTCTGTGTTTCGACATTCGTCGGCAAGTCGATTGCGAGATGTTCATTGTCTGAAGCGTTCCGAAGACCTTGTCGAAAAAATGATATCTCCGGTTCTATTTGACACAAATCGTTCATTCAAACGGTAAAATGCTCTTTCTTTAGCCAAAGAAATGTTTATCAAAGTTTCTATGGCACGCTGCTCACGTTTAGTTATTTTTTCCTCAAGTAAAAGTTCTGTGTTTCGGCATGCGTCGGCAAGTCGCTTGCGAGATGTTTATTGTTTGAAGCTTTCCGAAGACCTTGTCGAAAAAATGATATCTCCGGTTATATTTGACACAAACCGTTCATTCAAACAGTAAAATGCTCTTTCTTTAGTCCAAATAATTGTTTATCAAAGTTTCTATGGCACGCTGCTCACGTTTAGTTATTTTTTCTTCAAGGAAAAGTTCTGTGTTTCGACATTCGTCGGCAAGTCGATTGCGAGATGTTCATTGTCTGAAGCGTTCCGAAGACCTTGTCAAAAAAATGATATCTCCGGTTCTATTTGACACAAATCGTTCATTCAAACGGTAAAATGCTCTTTCTTTAGTCAAAGAAATGTTTATCAAAGTTTCTATGGCGCGCTGCTCACGTTTAGTTATTTTTTCCTCCAGTAACAGTTCTGTGTTTCGGCATGCATCGGCAAGTCGCTTGCGAGATGTTCATTGTTTGAAGCGTTCCGACCTTGTCGAGAAAGTGATATCTCCGGTATCTGACACAAACCGTTCATTCAAATAGTAAATTACTCTTTTCCTGACAAAAGAATTGTTTATCGAAGATTCTATGGTGCGCCGCTCACATTTTGTTATTTTTAATTTTCTTCGAGGAAAAGTTGTGTGTTTCGGCACACATTTCCAAGTTGCTTGCTTGGACCGTGTTCAGACTTTGTTTCGAGAAGATGTTATCTTTCGGTTGTGATGTTTGCTCCATGAAGATGGGATTGTTGAAGCGTGTATCCCCGGTTCTATTTGACAAAAAAAAAATAGTAAATTTTTGATTTAACAACAAAATACTCTCTCTTTTAATCAATATTCAGTCAGTTAATTTTCAGTCAAGTGCCCAATTGCAAAATGTTAGTTTCAGCTAACATTTTGCTTAGTCTGTAGGCATACACGCGTATACTGTATACGCGTATTCAAAATAAAGAAAACTCTTTCCCGCTCTGTGGCAAGCTGTCAAGCCATTGAAAACAACAATGACCTGATAAGAAAAGAAGAAACAATAGGTTAGCTCATACATACTAATCAGGCATACGCGTATGTGCGTATATGCATACGCGTATGTGTGTATATGCATACGCGTATACGCGTATTGGGCTGACGCGCATTACACGTATATTTTGGTTCGGATATATCTGAGCTGCACTGTAACAGTCGGTCATCGGACATTGTCCGACCAAATTTTGAATATGTTGGGCCAATTTCACATTTTGATCGGACATGATGTCTGAACATTTCACCAACACCTATTGTCCATCCATAAAATTTGGTTATATAACTTGTTAAAAAGGCTCGAAGTTGCGACCGGTACGGTCGCCAATGCGGCTAAAATTTCATCTTTGGCAACCAAAAATTCTGGTTTTGTCGACAACCGAAAATATGTCTGCGTTCACAGGCTACCATAAATGGCGACTATGTTTCTCTGTGTTGACAATAATGGTTATTTTTTCAGTCATTATGTCCCTCCAGAAATACATAGTGAAAGATCTTTGCTTCTATATCATTCAACATAAGAAAAGAAAGCAATGTGTCCTTTTGCTTTGCTGTAAAGGATTCCCTCACATCGGAAAACTTGCAAATGGCTGATCGTGTTTGAAATTGCCCTATAATGCATTGCAAACCCTTGAGCATTGAGTACGTCATGTATGCATAGGAGGAGCAGGAGCCCATCATTAGGAGCTTGCAACTACCATACTAAGCCTATGTCACAGTATTTTTACAGACTGGTCTATTTTTAGGCTTCTTTTCCCTTGAAAAAAGTCAGTTCCGGTCTATATGAGCGCGCGTCAGTAAGGGGAAAAATGGAGGCCTCAGGTGGACATGGCAACCTAATCTTCCAGTGAAATTATAAAGTCTGTGCTTGTGATTGGTCACTGAGGTTCCTGTGGGGGCTGAATTCGCGGTAAATTCAAACTAAAAATACATCGGTCTGTGAAAACACTGGGACAGGAATAATAGACCAATTTCGATATATTAAAATTCAGCCTAAAACAATAGGCCTCAGTATGAGGCTCTGGGGAATAACTACAGAGTTTGTGGGGTTTATTCCTCAGAGCCTCGTTCTGAGGTCTATTGTGTTAGGCTGAATTTTAATTTATTGAAATTGGTCTATTGAGGAAGTTGCACACTCCTAGTAATGGGCTCCTACGTAGAAAACTAGGTTTGCTTGAAGAACATATAATCAGGAGATAACCAGGAGAGATTGGTGCAGTCATCTAGTAGATAAAGTCATCTAATAATAATAATAATAATAATAATAATAATAATAATAATAATAATAATAATAATAATAATAATAATTGATATTTAAACAGGGTGACCCCTTCAGTCGCAGGACTGGTATCAACGGGGGCCCTGTATAACGTTAATCTAGTTAATCATAAGTGATAAATAAATCAAATTTGAATACAGTGTTGAATGATTTGTATTGAAAATCTTTACAGTATGCTGATACATTTTCTTATGCTAATTGATTACACTAATCAATTACGGAAATTAATGTCCAGTCAAATTGATAAGATGTCCGACCAAAATGAAGATTTGAAAGGACACATGTCCTGTTAAAGAAGAAAAATTATTTCCAGCACTGAACTTGGCACCACAAACGTACATCACAAAAGAAACAAAATGACACCCTTAGGGCTGAGTTTGCTGAGTTGTACATATGAGTGACATTTACTACATGTACTTGATGAGTTTCATGACAAAACTTGTAAAAAGAAAACTTGCCTTCTTTTGTCTTGCATATTAACAAAAACTAGATAATTGTTATGTCACACTAGCTTGCTCATGATTGTGTAGTTACATGTACATGCATGTTAACATAAACAGCCATGTACAGTTAACTTTGAGTTACTGATCAAACCTTTTCTCAGACTCAACATCAAGGAGGAAGAAAGCTGTATTCTCAGCTCAAAAGCCTTGTTAATGACAATAGGCAACAGTGTGTCATATTCAGCAATGAGTTCTGTGATGGAGCATATGTTCCTCGGGAGCCAGGGGAGTCTTTGGAAAAGTGGCAGTGGAGGTGGGCAACTTTTAAATTAGGACCGTGACACTTACATGTAGACATAATCAGTACACATTAGAGACAATCATGTAATTGACAATAATTGTATAAAAATTAAAATCAGGGCTGTTATTAAGTTTTGAGTCACTTGTACATGTAGCCTTGATCTTCACACCTGTATGGCATAACAAAATTGTTACCATTTTAGTGAATTGCATCATTTAGTGCCACGCTCACCTGTAACATCAAGGACCCATTAAACATACAGTGTACTCAGCCATAGCAGGTGTTACGGGTGACAGCCCTGAAAATAATCCTTATATCAGCTTCATGGTCAATAGAAAAATTCTCCTAAATTAGCTGACTGAGTGTATACATTTCTGACAGTGTTAGCTTCGAGAATTATAAATTTCAACAATGAACCCAATGAACTGAAGACAATTTCCAGCTATTATGTGACCTTGATCGCTCCTGGTACTTCAAGGGTTGGATGTAAGTATAGCCAGTATGGTGACAAGTTTTGTCACTTTTTTTTACATTTTTGTTGTCCTTTTGGCAGATCTGTTTATTCTGGTGCTGTCTGGTACCATGATCATTTAAACCAAGTGGTACCTCTTGTGGTAATAACAGAAGACCAACAGGTACATGATTTAAATGTGTACTTTGTATTTTAATATTAAACAAGTCCAAGTATTCTGTTAGTAATAATTTGCAAATGGGACAAATTTGGGGAAAAGATTCACATATGTGCACAATATAATTAATCTAGCTGAGTATACTGTATTTCATGCATGCAGGCTAAAAAAAACTAATAGATACATCAATAAATAACATGTACATGGCAAGTTTGTGATGTACACAACGTTCTGTTGTTTAAATTTTTGATAAATAACTACTTACAGTATTAACCAAGAATGAGGTCTTTATGGGAAAATCTAAAACCTTGACTTTGCCATATTAACTGAACAATAGCTCGGTTAATTATAATTATATGTTATTTTGTAATGATTTCCTTCTGTATAAGCAATTTGTACTACATGTATAGGTTATACTCATCATTCTGTTTATGATGTACATTGTTATTTGTATGTTTATTGGTTGTTTCATTCTGTAAGGCTGTAGCAGATTATGGAAACAAGAATGCTGGTGTATTTGTCATGAGCATGGAAGACTACCTCACAAACTTCTATCCCACCATTCAGACTGCTTTGGATCTATATTATTCACTAGCTGCTGTTAATACTGAAGGGAATGAGATGGGTAAGCTGAGTTTCATTTTAGACAAGTTTTATGGGAAGCTGTTGATTAATCTATTTTACGCAGTTTGCTGTTAAGAAAATTCCTGCATTCAGTCAGTTGGCATATCAGTCACGATAAACACTTTTTGTAAATTTCACTAACCAGTATTGCGCATGCAGTGAGGACGAAATCTTTAGTAATCTGCACGTGCTCAAAGGAAAATATCAATGTTTTTTGATATTTTATGACGTCAACATGGGCACAAAAAACGAAACTGACAGTGAATTTTCTTGTGCTTCCTTCAGTGAAATTCCATAAAAATTTGGCAGACTGGTAGTAAATATTTTACTTTAGTTGGAGCTCATTTTTCAGGGAATTCTGTCTGACCAGTTTTTCCTAACTGCATTAACAAGCCCTACTTTTGTCGTGTTTAAAATTCGTACCCCGCAGGATGCGATATGCTGTGAAAATTCTGGAAGATTTCACTGAAGGAAATTGAAGAAAATCACAAATAAAGCCATACAAAAGTAAAAAACACATTTGGTTGGGCTGTTATAATTCAAGACTGAAAGGCAAAATTTTAACAGAGATGACAACAAAGCCTGGTTTTCACTAGCAACACAAGCACAAGCGCAAGCACAAACACAAGCAAAAGGGATGACCCAAGTGATAACAAAATTCGACGTAAACACAAGCACAAGCAAAATCATCCGAGCCTTCCAAACCAAGCGCGAGGTAATCTGGATCCAGAATTTTCATTGGCCAAACATAACCGCGTGTGGTAAATATACTTGTGCTTGTGTTATGCCTGAGGGGTATTCTGTGTTTACTTGTTGCAGAGCAAATGCAAGCATAAGCGCAAGCACAAGAAAAGGGAAAAATTTTCATCCTTGTATTTATATGCTTGTGCTTATATGCTTGTGCTTAATGTGTTTGTGTTTGTGCTTGAGTTTGCGCTTGTGCTTGCATCGCTAGTGAAAACCAGGCTTCAAACAATATTTCATCATTGCATATTACATTGAATAAGCTTGAGAGGAATGGGTGTAAAAACGAATGCAAAAACAGCATTCAAAACATAACATTAATGCATGCCACCTGTGGAGCTACCTTAAGGCTAGTGCATGCATGTATATTTTGTTCAAGGGATGTTCCACAGCTGAAAATGCCAACAATAAAAGAATGTTGTAATGAACTGAAATACAGTGAAAGCTCTCCTAAGTGACACTTGTGAGCAGACAGCTCTACTAACGAATGCTGTCACAAAACCTTGTGTGAACTCCCTTACAAACTCTGTATTTACTCATTCCTGTTAGTGGACATTCTCATAAGCAGCTGGGGACACATTGAGGGCGTACAATCAAGACTTTTTTTTTATTTTTCAGCTCCCATAAGCGGACACCCAAAAGGAACTGCCCCCAACTTTGAAATGTACTCATAAACATTTGTGAACTGTATCACCCCCATTCATTGCTTTTTGTCGCAGTGAGACTGTTAATGCTAATGTTAATGCTGGCTGCAGTTAGGGTTTGTTATTTGAGCACTAAGCCCCTAGGATGTCCGCTTACTGAGCTTCCACTGTATTTCAGTAACATTAAGCAATGTACAAAACTCAGCAAGGGTTTAAGGTTGAGAGAATTTCAAGCTTCAAGTATGAAACCTTACCACTATGCCAATTCACCCACTACTTTTAGCTTAAACTGCAAATGAAGGACCACTTCGTTAAAGTCCGCTGGAATACATGTATAATTATCTTTGTAAATTCCTCTGTTCATGTTCACTTTATAGTATGTGGGGTGGGCTGTAGAAAGGCATCATTTGCTTCAAATGAACTGTTGGCCTTTGCAGCCAAAGAAAATCTCAAAAGCTATGAAGTGATCTTTCACAGTTCCAATTGACATATAACAAAGGTAAAAGATTTTAGAACACAAAGCATTCATGACACCTCTGAAATAAAAGGTGAAAAAAATTATTGCCACTATGCCAACTTTTCCACTTTGCACCGCATCTCAATTTTCTGAAAACAACTTACATAATTGAATGAAGGAAAGTTATGCGTATCAACAACTTGCTCTATGTACATACAGATGTACATGAATAGTTTACACGTTGCATCAAGCTTCACAATTTATACGACCTCTCGTGCAAAAATGTTCCTAATGGTTAGCCATTCATTGAGACATTCTGAATGGTGCTGAATGGCTCAAGCTACCTGTTCAAAAAATATTGTCATCTGTTTGAACAGCACGAGCTATCCTTTCAGAAAATATTGCCATCTGTTCCAATGGCTCGAGCTATCCATTCAAAAGATACATGTATTCTCATCCATCTGAACAGCTCAAGCTATCTGTTCAAAAACACAAAATGTCATCAGTCAAAACAATTAGTCAACCGTTCTAACAAAATTAATGGCTTGTCAAATGACTTTCCAGATAGTGTTTGAACACATTGTGAACTTTGTAAACATGAATTGTTTACATTTAACATCTCATGAATAGTGACGGTTCTTTTTCTGCACCTTAGTCATCTTTGCTTTTATAACATTTGACTATTGATACCCATTATTTCTATTCAAGACTTGAGTTTTACATAATTATGAGGAAAAGTGGTCCACATAATTTCTCAAACTAATTGCATGTGCCTAAATTGTACATTATGTTGAAAATAACGTGCACCACCCTGCATTCATGTTCCTTAATTTTAGCCAAAGAGGCTGTGACAAAGGAATATCTGGAGTACTTTCCATCTGAGGTTCTGGAAGCTGGAATTAAAGCTGTGAGTAAAAGAGTGCTGCAATGTCTTACTGATAGGATAAGTTGATATTTTTCAGTGAATGTTCTCCCTTTTGTGAAAAAATTAATCACTAACAGTCTTTTAGAAAGTGTGTAAGATTACCAGTAATCTTTTAAAACACAAAATGTTCAGCAAATTAAGAGTTAATACACATAATTATTTCAAGATGCTTTACATATCTGGTAGGTTTTAACAAGGTAGCAAGCATCCTCTCGAAATAGAATAACTAAATAAATACAGCAATAAAATTATAGATTGCTTGTGTTTCATATCATGACGTTGAGAGAGTTTAATCAAGCTCTATACTTGAATTCACCAAAATGTTTTGACAAAGTAACATCACTTCCAAAATTAAGCATAAACTCAAATAATTTTTAAAAGCCAAATTGCTTCTAATTAAGCTGTGATTAAGCCCATGCAGCAAAAGAGTCTTTTAAAGAAACATAAGCCCAGGGCTTAAAATAACGAAATTGTACTATTACAATTCTTGTGATGATATATATCCTGTAGGGGCGGTTCTTAAGAGGATGTCTCAATGTCAACAAACATTGTGCACAAGATGAGGCATTCGTTCAAAAGTCAGGGTAGGTTTTGTGTTTTCATCATTCTTTCTTGCAGGTAATCAGCTCTGCTAATATGAGTATTGATCAGGCTTACATCTTTTGTTCTATTTCACTGTGGTTTCAAAAGCATCCCACCAGGGATAGCAACTCTGGCACTAAATGATTTTTTTGTAGTCTTGAATTTATTTGGACATAACAAAATGTGTAACTTAAAGTAAGTTTTTATCTTTACCAACTCAAATGTCTGCAAAATTCTGTAAGTCATTCAATTTCACCATAAGATTTGATAATGAGGGTCTCACTGAGCCAATCAAACTGGACATCACCAATTTGGCACCAAAGTTTCACATATGAAAAGTTGTCAGTGATGTTTTTGGCCTAAGTCTGTTTAAGGGCCTGTATCTTGCAGGTTTATATGTTATGACTACAATCCATAGACCAATCTGCTTGACCAACCCTGTTCATATGCTCTATCATTTTTAGATCTGAATCTACAGTACAGCTGTACATACACATGTAGTTTTGGTAATGTGAAGATCGGTAATTAAAATTGACTTGTATATTAACCATTCTATTTTTTAACTTAGGGAGGGAATTTCAAACAACAAAGACTCGTCAGACTCTGATATCTTAATTTCTGGCATGGTGAACAGGTAAGCACTTGATGTAGGTTCAGTTAGATTGAACCTTTCAGTCTCAAGTTTGAACTGTTGTTTCTTATTTCTAGTAAGTACACAGAATCTGGGGTACATGCACATTCACAGGTAACAGCTCTATATTGGTAACGTTAAAACAACATTCCACAGTTGATAATTTGTTTTCTTCTTGTATGTGTAGATGATCATCACCATGTATTGAATTTGTGTTGAGAAGAAATATGATGTTGTAAGATGTAAGCTGTAGCTAGCATGTATTAGCCCAGAACTGAAGTCATTATCTCTAATCCAGGAGTGGTGAATGGTCCTTCAAAAATCATAATTCTTGCAATATTTTAGTCAGATTTTACAGATATTGCATACTCTTATTTTTAAAACACTTTCAGTAAAGCCTCGGTCTCACAATTTTGAAAGTTGCAAATGTATCCAGCTTGAGAAGAAAACACTAGTCTCACCTCCTCGCAAAGCCTTTCATTTTATACCATTCATCACCCCTAAATCTTCAACTTTCAATGTTTGGCAGGCCAAATCTTGAATTTTGTTTATTTGGTAAATCTTAAATTTCCATATCTTGAAAATTTCAATATTTGGCAAGCCAAATCTTGAATTCCCAAATCTTGAACCTTTGATATTTGCAATTCAAGTATTAAATTCTCCATATTTGGCTGGCGAAATCTTGAATTTCCCAAAAAAATGTTCAGTGTTTGGCAGGCCAAATCTTGATTTCTAAATCTTGAATTTTCCATATTTGGCAGGCCAAATGTTGAATTTCCCAATCTTGAATTGCCAAGTCTTGAATTGTCAAATCTTGAAATCCCAAATCTTGAATTTGCAAATATTGAATGTCCAAATTTTGAGTGCCCAAATCTTGAGTGTCCAAATCTTGAGTGTCCAAATCTTGAATGTTGAAATCTTGAATATTCAAATCTTGAATGTCCAAATCTTAAATGTCCGAACCTTGAATATCTAAATCTTGAATATCCAGATCTTGAATTGCCAAATCTTGAATTGCCAAATCAGTCTTGAAATTGCAAATCTTGAATGTCATAAACCTGAATGTCCAAATCTTGAATTGCCAAATCTTGAATTTTCAATATTTGCAATTCCAATCTTAGATTTTCCACATTTGGCAGGCCAAATCTTGAGTTGCCAAATTTTAAATTGCTAAATCTTGAATATCCAAATCTTGAATTTGCAAATATTGAATATCTAAATCTTGAATTTGCAAATCTTGAATTTTCAAATCTTTTATTTCCAAATTTTCAATTTTGAAATCTTGAATATCCAAATCTTGAATTGCCAAATCTTGAATTGTCAGATCAAGGGGTGATAAATGGTCCTTCAACAACCATGAGTCTTAAAAAAATTTCATTACATATCACTGGTCTCTCAGTCTCGTTTTTTTTTAAAGACACTTTGGAGTCTCATTCTCACAATTTAAAAAGTCACAAATGCCCCAGGCTTGCCAAGAAAAATGCTTGAAGTGCATTCAAAGTTTCCCTGAAAAATCTTCACTTACCTATCATGCAATAGAAGGATAGAATCCACTGGCCCAACCAGAAAATCCATAAGCCCCAGGCTATTGGACATGACATCCTTGAGTGTGTTGCATTCATGGATCGAATGGAGTAGGGAACGACACACTTTACTTACATGTATGTGTACCTTAGTTTGCACTGTATTTCGTTTCACTCCTGCTCATAAATTGTTGATGAATAGATGCTTACGTTTTACATAATACTATAAATTATTTCATTTTTCAGATGTAATTGATTTGAGCCCAATTTATTTTGCGCTTGTAGAAACAGAGCAGTCCATGGTGATATTGTAGTGGTAGAATTACTTCACAAATCACAATGGAAAGGCAGATCAGTTTCTCTCAAGAGCAAGGATGAAGGTAAAATTATGAACTGTGTACATCAATTTTGTTCTCGTGTACAGCTCTGATGCTGATGCATCCATCTGCATAGATCTTCAACTGAGGACAACGGAAATAAGTTGTGTCAATAGCCAAACCTTTGCTTGAATTGCATAGCATAAACCTTGTTTCGTGCACTGACTATTTACATGTCCTTTCTATACGTTTAAGTGCTAGCTAACATGATTTTCATTTTCGACTTTTTCATTTCATATTTTATGTCATGTTCACATACATGTACATGTAATATATCAAACACGAGAGACAGTGTTTCATTGGGATATCCAAACACCGAGAAGAGAGTTGAAAATATGATGCGCAGTGGGGTATTTTTGACGAAATTTGAGGTGTTTGGATAGCCGATGAAACATTGTCTCGAGTGTTTGGTACATCTTCTCAATCAAAATAAAAACTAACGAGTAAACGGAGAAG
>NC_138145.1:22212439-22237439 GCF_964199315.1 Orbicella franksi
CCTCTACTAATTGGGGACACTTAGTATAATTAATAAACTACTATTTTCTAATGAACTATTAAAAAGCCTGACAATATAATTAACAATCCTGACAATCCTGCTTTTTGAAATTTTCATACAGTCGTACCTCCACTAACGGTCACCACTTTACAATGGCCACCTCTCCACAACGGCTGCTTTCCTCTGTCCCCAAGGTGGCCGTTGTGGAGAGTTCGAACGTATACTAGTTGTTTTTGTTGCTGCTTTTGTTGTTGTACAACCTTGCATCTAAAATAAGAACTTCTATTTTTATAGGCAGCGCAAGCCATTGCTGATGGAGAGACCAATGAGGAAGATCTCATTAAAGACATTCCGGAATTACAGAATGTTGAACGAGAGGCTGCATCAAAAAGGTTTGCTCATGCCCGATGTAAATTATTAGAGATTAAAATGTAATAGCAGAAGTTAAATGCTTCTTATATTTAAAGCAACACTGAAGTGGCCTGAGGCTTATTCAGATTGATTGTCTTTTGGTACTAGATGACATTATAATGTAAATGATCAAGCATTTGTGGCACCTGCTCCCAAAGCATTTCTCGTTCTCCCGCTTTTTTTTTCCCAAAGAGCCTTCTATTTTTTAGGTTTTCATAAGAATTTCTAATAGCCTAGAAAGTTCTATATCGCCTGTTAATGAAAGCGATGTTGCACTGAGTAAACCTTTCTGTAAATTGCTGTTTGAACACCTTTAACGACTTCGTGCATTATTTCCAATGTGGTTTACTTTGTCTTGATTTTAAGGTTGTCCGAAATTCGTCAAACAGTATTGAAACTTATGGACATTGCAAGAGTGATTAAATCAAGAAGAACCGTCCACGGTAATACTATTTCTACTATAACTAGAATTGAAAAACATACGAAAAAGAGAATAATAATTATGTTGCAATTTCTCCCTCCTTGAAAATATTGTTGTAGAGCCAAATATTGAGAAATTATGTTTTTACGAAAGCTCACTTTTGGCAAGCCAAGGTAAACCCACACATGTTGAACACTCAATTCTTGAACGCCACTGTTTTCCTCAGAAACATTTTATTCTAGAACTTTGTGTTTGGACGTTCACCTGTGTAAATGTTTATGTCGTTCTTGCGACCTTGGCTTGCATTAAAAGCAGACGTGCAAGGAGACGTAGAAGCCCAGAAGATTAAGGATTAACTAACAGAGTCTCGATACCTCTTTTCTTTTGTATTACCGGTGAAGGTTCAATTTCCAATTAGACTTCGTGCTTATTTACAGGTGCGCTAGAACTAGAAGGTGTAGAGGTGCAAGTCCAACTAGATGATAAAAAAGATATAAAGGATTTAATTCCTAAAAAGGTAAAAGGGAATAACTACAGTCGAACCATTTATGGGCAGTTCACATGGTCCCAGAGAAAACAGAATTCATACAAGTGATACAATCTCTGCCTGTAATCCGGTCACTCAGCTCACTCAATTCGACAATTTTGGTGTCCGTATTAAAGAGGTTCGGCGGTCTTTACTTCTACTAGTGTCGTAACAAGGTGTAACATGAGAAGCGTGTTTATTTATTCCTGTACCTTTACTTTTGCCACTGTGGCACTTCGTCCATATTTCTACTCCTCCCTGGATAAGATTTTGGTCCATCGCAGGGTTACCCCCAGCATTAATTTCGCTGGTACTCATGTATGTAGCTGGGTGGATAGAGGGACTGCGAGAGTGAAGAGTCTTGCCTAAGAACACAACACAATGTCCCCGGCCAGGGCTTGAACCCAGACCGCTCGATCAGGAGACGAGTGCGCTAACCACGAGGCACCGCGCCTTCCCCCAAAAATTAATCTTTAAGAAAAATGATTATACAAAATCTATTATTCAAATTCAGTCGTGTTTCTTTTCAGCCCTTAGAAATTCATGAAACTGTGGCAGAGTGTATGATATTCGCCAATCACTGGGTAGCCAAGAAAATTGCTGAAGCTTTTCCTAGCGCAGCTCTGGTAAGATGTCCCCCTTGTTTAATTAATTAACCTTGCTAGAGGATTGACGTTTTAATCATGTGTTGAAGATACGTTTGAACAGTAGTTCATTAACAAGAGTTTAATTGGTTCCTCTAGTTGCGTCATCACCCACTGCCAAGAAAACAGCACTTTGCAAACCTCATGCATTGTGCAGGCTCTAAAGGATTTTCTATCGACACAAGGTATACATTCACCCACAGGAAGATTGGTGGGTTAACTATAGTTCCCTCTCTACCTATCAGTACCTTCTTACCTACATACCTTACAACCTGTGTGCCTTCCATCTTGCTTAGTTCATTGATTACTTCCTTGCTTATTCATCACTGAAATCATACGGCTACTTAGTGTTAGAGGTAATATACCAAACACGAAAGGCCGTGTCTGACCACACCGACAAGAGAGTTGAAAGTAAGACTTGCAGCGGAGTTTTTTTGACGAACTTTGAGGTGTTTGGAAATGTGGTCAAACACTGTCTTGAGTGTTTGATATATCTTCTCAATCGAAACTAATGCTAAGGAGAAAACGGAGAAATAAAATCGTAAAAATCTATGCTACTTAAGATCAGATATCCAAACACCTTCACGCTCATGAATTTCCTTTGTTTAAACTTGATGAATTATTCATTAGTTTGAGAAGTACACGTAGAAATGGTGAATACTGTCAAAATTTTGGGTGTAAATGTACGTACTTCAAGTTCAGAAAGAAAATATGTCGGTTGAAGTAAAGATATACTATTCTACTCACCCACTTCATTAGTTTACTCACTTTTATCTTTTTGTTTACTATTTTAGCTCGAATAAATCTCTGGCTGACTCACTGGATGAATGTGTTGATCCTCAGGATCCTAACTTTAATAAGGTACCAACTTTGAACGTGTTTCCATCTTTAATGAGTTGCAGTACAATTTTGTTATCCATGCCAATTCTTACGTCTTGGGGCAGATATAGACAAAAGACGTAAAGAAAGTTGCTGGAATTAATGTTCGATAAAAGGTTACTTAACGTATGGTGACCAAGCTTGGGGCGGAGCCCTCTGTTGAGGAAAAATTGAAGCGTCAGGATGGGTGTTGGGAGTCTTTGAATGGAAATGAATGTACTGTAAGATGTTTTAGCCTGCTGGCACTTGTGACAATGATTAGGGTTTCATTTTTTTGTGTAGCTTATCCGTTCTCTTGCAACTCAAGCCATGTCAAATGCACTCTACTTCTCCACTGGCTCACTATCGCCGGAACATTTCTTCCACTATGGCCTTGCCTTGGATCACTACACGCATTTTACGTCACCGATTAGGAGATACGCTGATGTCATTGTAAGTGTGTGAGGTTGATTTTTTAAAATTCTATTGTTCTATTATTTTCTTTGGTCATTGGTGTACCAGTCGTCATCAACATCTCTTTACACGCCAGCAGACGCATTAGGCCTGAAAATTACTCTTTACAAATGCAAGCCAGCACTGAATCAAGAGAGCCTTTGTAGAGACTCAGTTTTTTTCTGATATCTCATGTCTATTTTGCGCATCCCTTTTTGACCGATCGCAAATCTCATTTCTGTAGGTAGAACTGCTAGCGCTATCCCGATGCATTCTGGGCCTGGTTCGTCAGGCGATCCTTGTCATTTATATGGGGGAAAAAACCTCTGGATTATATTAATTGAAATCGAATGGTTGTTAATTTTCACAGGTTCACAGACTGTTAATCGCCGCTGTTGAAAATGAAGACATTGCCGAGCTTCCAAACAACAAAGAACTTCAAGAGACGTGCCAGCATATTAACATCAAGCACAGGGTACGACGTCTTTTGTAAATGGACCTTGGCAAATTTTATCTAGAACTAATTTCTTTATTGCTCTGATTGCTGGCTGAGTTCAGTTCGTGTCTCACATTGACACCCAGATCAATCGACGCTAATCTTAGATTGCGCACAGCGTTGTTTTGTTCAATATCAGATTTGTGTATACAATCGTATGTAAATCTCAATTGATTGCACTTTTAGAGTGTGTTTTTTTCCAAGTGTTGTAAGATAATCTCCCGTTTATTCTTGTCCTTTAGGCTGCCCAGAACGCCCAGAAGGAATCCGTTGTTCTTTTTCAAAGCTTATTTTTCCAAGACTTACCCGAAGATGACGAGAGACGGAACTGTGACGCTGTTATCTTTAATCTCAGGGCAAATGGCGTCCTTGTGTTTGTTCCACGGTAAATATGAAGTGGCATAGTTAAAAAAAAAACATCAACTAACACACCTGAAAAAGAGCTTATTTAGAGGAGCTTCGTTGTGTCATTTTATGCCATTTTTGCAATGTTTAAAAATAATCTTCAAATATAGGGAATCTCGAAATTGTGGAGGCGCGGTGGCCTCATGGTTAGTGCGCTCGTCTCCAGATCGAACGGTCTGGGTTCAAGCCTGGCCATGAGCATTGTACTGTGTTCTTGGGAAAAACACTTTACTCTCACAGTGCCTCTCTCCACCCAGGTGTATAAATGGGTACTGGCGAATTTAATGCTGCGGGGTGCAGTAGAAATACTCCTAGTTGCTTCATGCTTCAAGCCAATTGGCTGGTATGCCGACTTTCCCTTTACCTACCAAAATATGATAGGAATGGACAAGAAACAAAAATGCTTAAAATTGCGGAAGATTAAGACGACCTTTTCAACGTGCGCCTTGCTGAAATAACTCCTTTTCCCTTAGAGCGGTTTTCAATTGAGTTTCGAATAACCAAAACTAAAGTAACTACCCTGGCCAATCACCAAAGACGCAGATAATCCAGTAAACCAAACGAAACTAGACCAAATGCATGCAACCGGAACAAAGTGCGGAAGAAATTGACCGAGCGGGTCACGAATGGTTTTAACGTTACTTTTGATTGAATGCGAAAGTTGCGCGAGATTTTTAAACATTCACAAAGCGTAGTAATGCTAAACCAAAGAAAATGCGAATTACTTTCGACGCTCAAGTGAAAAGCGCTCGATTGTAACTTGTAATTATCAACACGTTCAGAACAGTTGTTGCCTGATGTCTGTGGACATATTATGCCAAACTCTTACAAGCGAGCTATGATCGTCACAAGCATTACTTTAACACCCGTTATCCCTTCTTGCTTTCAGTTACGGTTTGAAAGGCCCGGTCTATCTCAAGGACAAGACAGGAGAAGTAGTCACTCCGCATGTAAAAGATGATTCAGTTGTTTTCGGTCCAGGTTGGTATATCTGTCATTTTAAAGCAACTCACTCAATCACAGTGATCACTCCGGCCTTAACTATTGTGATAAGCTAAACACGACCCGAAACCAAAATATGCTTTGATGTTGCACAAAATTGGCCGAAAAGACTGTATATACCTTCGCTTTGAGTGGCTTGAAGTTCAGACTGTTAATTTGTTGTGGAGACATGCAATTAACCTTTCTACTTGCTAATTTACGGGTTTGTAATGCACACATTTTTGTGTCCCATTTCCTAAGAGTCATCCAAGAAGCTTCCTCTAAAACACCCGCCGATCTAGAATGCTGATTTAAATCTCTAAGAACTTAGGTGGTTTTGCCAAAGTTTTATCCTCAAATGAGGAAAATTTAACTCACAGAAGACGTTCTGCACTTGTTGAAAAATGTTCTTACACCTGGCACTACTAGACGATAGAAATGAATATCCCACAGTTGTACCTCTCGCTCAATGCGAGTCATCCTTAGCTGATTAGTTAGAACATCAAACCGGTATCTGGAAGGTCTTACGTTTGAGTCCCGTTGCCCATCGGCTTGGAAATTTAATTTTCCGAATAAATTCATTCGAGAACGCTTTGATGACAACTTTTTTCATTGAAATTCTACTTTTACTTTTACCAACGGCCGGTACATATCGGCTCGGCGCCTTAAAAATGATAGCGGTCGTAATGAGAAACATCGTTATACTCTGCAAAGTAAATAAGCAGTGCTGAATCAGACTCCGGTACTCCCTATGCGCGCAAGCAGAACGAAGGGATCTTAAGCTATGGCCCCGTCCACACGTATCTGGATATTTTTGAATCCGCAACTTTTTCTTTCCGGATACGGCTTCCGTCCACGCGCATCAGGCGAATTCGGCAGCGAATCCGGATATTTTTGCTACGTGTGGACGGGGAAATTTTTGAATCCGGGAAGAAAAAGTTGCTGATCTAAAATTATCCGGATACGTGTGGACGGGGCCTAAGAGAGTAAATGCCTTTTACAGGGTCACTTTCTCGTTTCGAGTATCACATGACAGTCAGGAATGGTGCTGGAACCTTCGACTTTCGACTGTTTGATCATATTCAGGTTTGGTTAAACTTTTTTTTTTATATGTTATTATTATTTATTTAATACCTGTCTGTTAGAACTCTGTGATTGTTTCACTTTAAGGTACGAATATCTGTCGTCAAGTCACGTGCGCATGCTCAGTGTCTGAGACTGGAACTGCTGTCTTTGGAAACGAGGCAGAGTCCTCCACCGAGTGAAATGGCGTCCCAAGATGACGCTTCGCATGCAATGAAAAGAAGTGAGCTTGTAAAGGTACATATACTGTTTACGTTTGCTTCTGAGCAACAAAATATTTAAGATTTTCGGCAATGCGGTAATGTTGAAGTTTTTTTGTCTATCAGGAGGTGAAGTCAAGTCGTGATGAACAGCAAAAAAACGTTGGAACGGAAGGACTTGATGGCGACTTTGCCAAACTGAAATCAGAGTTCGGCCAAACCCATGAGAGCGTCAGCCTCTACTCTCTAATGGAGTTCTTCCGAGAAATGTCATTGAGAGATGATGATGGATGATCCAGGTTTCTTAATTTCCCAGGAATCCATGAAATCTTAAAAGTCTTGAATATTTTATTGCGGCAGCTTTCAGGACCTGACATCCTGGCAATCTGTAAATTTAATATCCATTGCGGATCCAAAAAAAAAAAAAAGAAAAGAAAGAAAGAATGGTTAATGGATATAATTGGCCAACTCTGGTAGAAGGAGGTCTCACCGTCACGATTGCAACAAAGCATTTCTTGAGAGTTATTAGTGCGCCCATTTAGGGGTTGAAAATAGTTCTGAAACGCTAGTGCAAACGCTATGATCACTGAACCTCGAACTAAGTCAAGGTTTTAAACAAGGGAATACAAACGCATATTATCTTTGACACTTTAAATGTATTGTAACATACAATTACAAATGTAGTCAGCACTGTGATGCTAATTGGGAACACTGTGGGCGTGGAAACAAAAATTAAATTTTTGTATCTACTGTAAATAGATCAAAAATCGTTTTAAAGATTCCCAAACAGTCAGAGGCAAACAAGTTGGTTTTTGCACTGACATGGATGAGGTGTAGTTCCTTACAACTACTGCTACTAGTCAAAACTGAGGACACGAACCGATGTTTTCACACCCAACTTCTAGATAAAATACGACGCAACTTCTAGATAAATTTGGAGCTAAATAACACGAAATATGTAGATCAAATGTCATGTCAACTTATCTTCTAAATGCTGTGATTTTTGAGAATCATGTAAAACATAAAATTCTTAAAATTATAACGAATCCTGAAAAGCAATGCAGAGTACCGTTAGTTTGCTTTCAGCTGGTTGTATGTTATGTTAAGAACCATTGATTCGTAGAGAGGTTTACTTTCCATTCTAACAATGAAGAATTTGATTATTGTTGCGCAGCGAAGCCATAAACGATGCTTATCTGGGCATGCGCGGGGGTTGTAGAGGGGGTTACTATTTGTCTCGTTATCATGTTTCACAAGACACGAAAATGAGATTCCCCGAGGTTGCACTATCACAAGGCATCAACTGTAACTTGATATACCACTGTCACCTCGGGCATTTCTTTTCGAACGCTCTTCCAACGAAGGCTACGGACGAACTTCTAAAGACCACAGTTACAAATTCTTTATCTTAACGTAAGACAAATTCTTCAGTAAAGAGCTTCAAGTTCTGAATACTAAAGTTCCAAATAATCGACGAATTCTTAAATGGTCTAAAGCTCCACATGATTTTTTTAAAGAAAGGAGACGGTCCGGAAAACTCTGTGTTTCGGTCAATAGTTTCTTAAAATAAAACAAAAGAAAAAAAATTAAAACTAAAACGGGGAGGGGAGAAGAAAGTAAAAATAATTCCTGTACCTTTGGGGACTTGGGAGATTGGACGTTCTAATATACAGAGGACTGAATTTGATAAAAACTTCATGATATATTCAATGGGCAAAAATACGCTGGCACAGTATTTGTTCCAAACAAGCCAATCCCCCACAGTGTTATCACGTATCCCTCAAGTTAAACTAAATGTTCTCTACACTATTGCGCAGCATTCAGTTTTTGTTAGAAATTACTAGTTAACTAAATATTTCGAAAGATGTGAAGAATTGTGATGCTGAGCATTGGATATAAAGGTTAAAAAGAGAGAAAAAGCTAGATTAATGGCCGAGTAAAGACAAACTTCTACCGCTTCAACATCTGTCGAGTGCGAAACCAACATAGGCCTTACAAGGTTTCCAGAATCCTTAAAAATGTTGCAGCTGTTATTGGACTACATTGGCCATGCATAACTTGCCCAGGTTAAACGTTGACAAAAGGACAGTGTAGTTTTTATGTGGTCTAGACCATAATTCCTTTATTTAGTGTGTGTATTTATTTATATGTCAAGATGCATGCAAGAATACCGTATGGTAAAACTCTCGAAACAACGGCATGAATGCTTAAATTGGGGTTGTTCAACATCGACTTCTGAATGAGCATTGGAATATTGTGCTGCAAAGTAGCAGTGGCACCAAACAAAGCATGAATCACTACCGTATGCACTGTTCCCATCCGCCATACTTTGTTTACCCCAAATGCCATAATTGCCTGCGTCGATATTCTTGACCCAGGCCATCACTCATTTTCGATGATAAAACGTGTGCGTTACCTCGCCCTTGATTTTTTTCTGGATATCACGAAAAAAACTCGTCCAATAATTGTTCGATATGAGACGATCTTCGTATTACTTAATCCATTCGGATAGCAAATCCCTACTTTATGAGAACGTTGCTAGGGGTCATGTTTTGTCTTGCTTTCAGTTGTTTCTCAACCTGGATATTAAACAAGATATGGATATCTAGGTGCTTTTGTACGAGGAAAACAGAAGACATCTGGATTGTAAAAACATGCAAAAAACTCCCCTTATGTCATCCCACGCGTGGTCTAACGACCACTCTATTGATTTTGTCAATGCCAGTATAATTGTCAAAGGAAACTTCAGAGTTCAACAAACTTAGGAATCATGGCACACTGCAAACGCTAACGAAGTCAACGAAGCAGACAATAACTCCGAGAAGTTGACAAAACAAACTCTTCTTTGAGATTAGTACATTTGTTCCTTATTTAACCATTTTTACATTTTCTATGCTTTCTTCTCGCATATATTTTTTCATCTCGCCCTTTTTCGTTTTAGTTTTTATACTGGAAACCGAAAGCCTACGTTTTAAAATTCTTAACCAGAGAACGTTTTTACGCAAGATAATTGGTAATTCTGGTTAATACACCATTCTTAATATGTAACCAAATTTCTGTCCGTTGCAGCCACCAGTAGACAGCTGAGGTTTGGTGCACCCTTAGCTGAGAAAGGAGATTCCATTTTATGTTTTATTACTGGTTACTTTTGTAAAGCTAGTGCTACTCTGTAACACGGTTTACTAAGTTACATATCATAAAACAAAAGTGGAAAACAATTTAATGCCCAACGACTTCCATCCAATAAAAAGTTTCCCTCGATCAATCAATTAGAAATCAGTTGGTATCAGTTGGAGTCAACCTTTGGTAATTATCCGCCGAACAGAATATTTTTTAATTAATCCAGCAACAGATTAATGAAGTGGTTTTTAAATTTCAGTTTTAGCGACACATTCTGTTGTGGCCAAACGCCCTGAAATATACATAGAGCAGTCTTTGTAGTTAACCTTCAACTTCATCTTTGCAAAAAAACGTGAAAACTGAAAACCTTGTATAACCAACAATGAAACCTGGATTGACCGAGACTGAAACCTTAGTTTTGATGGGTCAACTGAGCAAGCACCTGGTATGAAGCGGCAGTTTTAAATAAGAAAGTCTCGTCAACCTTAAAGAATTACTGGTACGTTTTCTGTGGGGCAAGTCAACTATTACTGAATTCATAAAAAACAAAACTTCGATCTAAATCACATCCGCTCTTGAAATCAAGACTGAGTGATTCATATGATGACTGGATCAAGAACTGGGACGTTGATTAGATCAACAGAACTGGCTTCAGCCTGGCAACGATTTTTGTTCACTCAGTGCCTCGATACTCTTCAAGGCTCTCAAAGCAACTATACTCGTTGCCTCTGTATCTTCATTAAACGGGAGCCGTTGGCTTGGCCTTGAGCAACTACAACTACGAAGATTTTTGTTCAGGCAGTGATGCCTCGATATTCTTCAAGGATCTCAAAGTAACTACACTCGTTGCACCTGCATCTTCATTAAACGGGAGCCGTTGCCTTTGACAACTACAGAGGAGCTTCTTAAGCGATGCTTGAAACTCAGGTATCTTGAAACAGTAAATAACTGGATTCAGAAACGAATTTGCGTACTGTGCTACCAAAGTGATTTGTACCCTGAATGAGTACATATTTTGGAGGTAGTCTCTAAGAGCAAGACTGATACCAGAAGGCAGACAGGTAAAAACTGAAAAGGCTGTTACGATAAAAAGAGTTTTGGCAAGTTTTCTGTCTTGTTTTATGGACCTGCAAGTATTGCTACGAAACCGGTTACTGCGTTTGATTGAGAACCAAATCGCCAGGTACGCGCCAGTGATAACCAAGACGGAGCAGATGATGGTGATAACCATCAGATAACTAAATCCATCCTGGCTTTTTGTGCGATAAAGATCAATGATCGCATTTACGACTCCATTGAAGCAAGCTAAGAGCCAAACGATTCCAACAGAAAGGTGGTAGTACCATGTGTTTACAGTTCTATGGCGAAATGGCCACAACATTGCGAACATTCTTTCCAGTGAAATAAGAGCCAATGACAATATTGAAGATGTTACTCCAACAGTATCAAGGAACACGCCTATTTTGACTACAGTGTTAATAACAAGGATTGGTGCTGCGCTGGAGGTGTGAAGAAACAGGAAAAGGCTGATTGATATTCCCACTAAAAAGTCAGCAACTGCTAGATTGATGAGAAGATAGCTGGTGCGCTTCATTCGTTTCCGAATGCTCCAGAAGATGTAGATCGTGACAGCGTTCCCAGTGAGTATCAAAACTGCCTCACAGATGTATGTTATCAACCACGGAAGTCCTTTAAACAAGTGGAACACTTCAGGGCTTGTGCCGTTCATTGTCTGTCCAGACCTGGGTATAGGGAAAGGCAAAAGAGACCGATTTTCTTAACAGTTTCTCATTAGTATGAATAGGGAAACCGTGCGCAAAACACTACGGCAACGACAACGAACCAAACAAAAGGCTTAATAAGCAGAACAGTGATGAATTTTCACTCGCATTATGCGCTTTTGTACATTTCCTAGCGGCGTCCGTTGCAAATCAATAGCGTGAAATTACTAATTTCCAATTTTTTTGTTAAACGTGAATCACTACGACTAATTTTTCGTATCTCTAATTAGGACCGAACGCATTCACAGTATATTCAGTAGGGGCAAGATTCTATACAGACAGGCACACTAAAGAGATCTAGATTACTGCAAAATCCTAAAGAAAAATATTAATACTTTATCTAATAGCCGTCGTCCCCGCCGTCGCCGTCGCATACGCGTAAGGTCCCTAATTAAGTCGACTTCGGCGTAAACCTGAGTCAGCTGCAGTTGTATCGCATCGAATCTGCTTGCAAGAAGACGATGACGATAAAAATCAACGATGAAAAGGAACGACGTTTCATTTTCAAGTTAATAAAAAAAAACGAATGAAATTAGCATATATGGGTAAATTTAAAACAGGAATGAAAAAAGCTGTAGAATATGTCAATTCTAAGCGTTACAAGATAAAAATGACAAAAACTTCCAAAAATATATGCAAAGGCCTTAATTAAGACAAAAAAGTAACTTGATATTTTCCTGTACCTTCGTATATGGAAGCTCTGCGTACTCCTCGAATTTTTTTTTTTTTTTTTTTTAGAAATTCAGTGGGTATCTTTCAGGAGTCTGTTTTTGTAGACAATGAACTGAATGTTTGAAAAGAAATAAATTTAACATTGAACGAACTTTTAAATAAAATAAATGTAAACTATATCATAATTCTTGAATCTGATTGGTTAGTAGCACAGCATTACGTCATAATGAATTAACTGCACAGTACTCGTCATTAGCCCATGCTATAACATGATAGTTACATTTGAAAGAGTTCCCGCATTTTATCTTTTCGTTTGCCAAAACAGTAAACGGTGATTGTTCTTCTCCTTTTCATAGTGTTTTTTTTTTTTTTTTTTGGCACAGTGTCAATTTATTGAAAACAGGACCCCGTGTCGTTGACTTTTGTACAAACCCATAATAGCAACTAAGAAATAGGTGTCCCACTTTGTAGTAATTTTCTTCATCACTTGTGTCTGTCGCCATCGTCTCATATCGATTATCCTAATGCATAGTGTCGATTTATTGGAAACAGGACCCCCGTGTTGTCGACTTTTGTACCTATTTTTCTTCCTTTTTAATTAAGAACCAGTATTCCACTTTGTAGTAATAATTTTCCTCATCACTCAGGTCTGTCGCCATCATATGTTATTGGATTTATTCCAATGAGATGCATCTTTTGGTCATGATTAATTCTCTATTTGCAGTTTCCTTTTCGAAAAAAAATCTACAAAAATCACGAAATGTTTTTGAGAACTTGACCCATCCTGCTTGAAAGCGGCTTAAAGTCCATACAGTATCCAAGCACCAGGGCGCATTGAAAATGGATAAGGATGTGTCAATCATTTGAACAAGTTATCTGAGTCTGAAACAGATATCACCCCAGCTGGAAAGCTTTCGCATTAAGCAGATTCTTTAAAATTTAACAATCCTCAGCTGGAGACATCCCATCAATGAGTAAAATCTCTTTTATTTATTCAAGACAGATTTCTTTAATCTTTGATGAACAAGTTCCAGTAACAAGTTTCGCATAACCATGATAACGCATACTAAACAGGTGCTGAAATTCGTGCAGTTTACATGTGCTGCTAAGGTATATTGGGCGATTAATATTCTCTAAACTTTCTTTGAACGTGACTTTAGTAACACTTTAAACCAAAACTTGAGAGTAACGTTTGACGATTTAATTAAATTGAGCAACAATGTTTAAACGGTTGAACTGGATACATGACAAGATTTCTATCTAAGCCTTTAATACTGAATTAGCGATCAACACATTCTTTTTTTATTCAGTCCTTATAAATTAACGTAGATACTTTTATTACGTAATTAAACAGTATTGACAACCCTTAAGGATCGCAAAGTAACTCCACTGGTTGTCTGTGATGATTCTTCAGCATTAAACGAGCGGCGTTCTAGTGAACGGCAACGGCAGAGAAGTTTTCTCAGTGATGCCTTAAACTCGGGCATTTTGAAACAGTAAACAACGGGATTCAGAAACGAACTCGCGTATTGTAGTGCTATGGTGATTTGAGCCCTAAATGAATACACATGCTGAAGGAAGTTTTTAAATGCAATGCTAATACCATACGGCAAACAAGTAATGACTGACAAGGCTGTCACCAAACAAAGAGTCTTTGTGAGCTTTCTGCTTTGTTTTATCTGCCTGTGACTGTGTGCGTTGCTCGGTGTTTGGTCCCGTCTCGTTGTAATCCAAATGGCAGCATATGCAACAACTATGATTACAACTGAACAGATATATGTAGTCACCGTCAAAATACTATAAGCATTGTCTGCTTTCGTGGTATCTGGATCAAGATGTAAGTTTGAAAACATATTTAAAGCTGAAACAAGCCAAATGAACCCAATGGAAACGTGATAGTACCAAGCATTTAAAAGTCGATGGCGAAAAGGCCATAAAATTGCGAGCATTCGCTCCAGAGAAATCAAGGCCATTGATAGCACCGAAGATATCGTTCCGATGAGATCTACCATCGTTGCCATTGTAACCATACCAGGACTAACATCTCGTTCCAACATTTCTGCAATGGCTTCCCAGAGGAAAAGCGTGATTGCAATTCCCACTGAAGCGTCAGCAACTGCAAGATTAATTAGCAGGTAGCTGGTGCGCTTCAGTCGTTTTCGAATGTTCCAGAAGATGTAAACGGTGATAGAGTTTCCAGTGAGTATCAAGACTGCTTCACAGATGTATACAACCAACCATGGAACTCCTTCAGACAAGGTATATTTAGAGATTTCGTGGCTTGTGTTGGCCATTCTCTACACATAGTTTAACATAAACAACAGTGCATGAATAAGGTTTTGACAACCCGTTTCTGACATCTCCATGTATATCACATGTAAAACATAATTGACGATTGAGTTATTACGACCTTTTTTTTTGGAAAAGTCTGCTTTGCCTTCAGGTTCACCACTTGCTATACAGTTGTGATATGCATGTCGTAAAACCAAACTAATCACTCTAGCCAATCATAGAGGACACACGCAATCCAGTGAACCAATCAAAACTCGAAATAGTATGCATGTAGGTAATTCGAAACGCGCGAAAAAGTGTGCGAATGAGTCAAGGTTTATATTGTGACTTTGCTTGCAGTTGGGTGACAAAAGTGACGCGGGGTTTTTTGTCCAGTCGTGAAGCGAATAATGCGAAACTGGAACAAGTGCGAATTCCTTTCAACACTCGAGTAGCTCGAGTGAAAACCGTTGTATTGTGGCTTTAATTGCAGCATTTCATTATTTTGTTTACAAGAATTGTTAGACATGCCATCACACGTGATTCTACCAAGTTATTAACTCAGTGTTTCGTAAAACGAAAAAAGCAATTACCTAAATTTTCAAATGGTTACAAATTAGAATCTGAAACTCTGCGTGAGTTTCTTGTTAAAATTAATTCTGTTTGCCCTTCAAGCTGAACAGTTGATGAAGATATATATCTGTATCAAGTGAGCAAGATAACGTCAAGAAGTTCGTATATTTTACCAGACACATAACCCGAGATGTCGTTACATTGAGCTCGTGCAAAAACAATTCTGTCCTATCCCCAGCGTGGTTTTAAACAGCTGGCTGTTTCTTCACTGCTTGCAGGAAAAAAAAAAAATTGATTACCATGAAAATGGCTGATTGATATTCCCACTACGGAGCTTCCCACCCCAGGCGCAGCCGTGGTTGCTTTTGTCAGTAACATCAATAATTACCCGTATAAAACTGGAGATTTCTGGTTCTAGCGTTAAATCCTTATTCGGTTTCTATCACACAGATATCGTCAAAACTTCTCGTGTGTCGGTAAAGACGTTTTGTATATTTTGGCAGAAAAGAGCGCCGATTTGTCTTTCTTGTCTTTGTTTGCTTTTTGACTGATTTTTTTCGAGCGGCCTTCTCTCTTTTAACGAGGATGCCTGCGGTCCTCTTCTTCATATTTGGGCAAAAGCAATTTCTGTCACATCTCCAGCGTGGTGCTAAACAGCTGGCTCTTAAAACAATCAGAACCCCATGAAAAAGTCTCATTGATATTCCCACTAAGAGCTTCCCACCACAAGTGCAGCCACTTACTTAGTCATTCGCGCTTTTGTCCTCACCATCTTAAACTAGCTGTGCTTCCCGTTTCAACCGAAAAATCCTGGCATTATATGTTCATTCAGTTTCTATTTCACGTGTATCGTGAAGGAAACGTTTCGATATTACCCCTTTCCCCTCTCCCTCCCACCTTGTTTTTTTCGGGTCAGTAGTAAAGAAACTGTGTTTCGCTACATAAGAATTTTGATAAATAGAAATAAGATAATTATTGGCGCCACTGCCACCACCGTAAATCAGGACAGTTTCTTTTAAATAACGTTTTAAATTTTTGTTATAATAAAGTTTCAATATTTAAATCAGTAAAACTGATTTGAATATATACCATACTTGTTTTCTGCTTTATTTTAGGGATGGGCGCACTTATAAATCTACATACATTACTAAATATATGTTCCACACCACAGACAATTTCGGCTGTTGGATTTCTCTTGTATAATAGGTGAATTATATTATGTTTCCCGAGTGCCGATGTACTGATTTTCACCAATTTGACAAGAAACAAAAAATATCTTTGCGTGAGAAGTTACCAGTATTTTGCTCTGAACAAAAATCCAAAATAAAAACACGGTCTACATCATTGTATCCAAGGACAAAATATTCTTTTAATATTCACTCCATGTCTACTCCATCGAGTTTACTAAATGTCAGTGTACATCAACCTCTATTAACGTTCGACAACCCGTTTTCTCTTTCTTATTTACAGCAACTTGCTCCTCGTTCACTTCATTAGCAAAATTGTTTTCAGTTCGTTTCAAGGTTGGTGCTCTAAGTTCTTGCATTTCATTCTGTTCTACACATGGGGCTTTGCCTCGGTCAGTTTCGTTCCTCAACTGTTTATCTTCAACTTCCTCGATGTTGCTGTTATTTGCTAGGTTTGCATTCCTTTCCTCGATATTTTTATGTGGAATAATATCCTCCTCTGCTTTAGATTCGACTTTTTCCGCCGAAGACAACTTGCACAAGAACAATTTACGAACCATTCTCATTAACCTAGCGCGGAACTGTGACAATTGTAACGTATAAATTAAAACGTTGACAGCGGTGTTAGCTGTTACGAGTACTCCACCTGAATTGCGAATGACATAATCCGTTTGATAACTAATGGTTGGTTTTGCAATTGAATTAAACATAATATAGGTAAAACTTAGAAGATATGGAATTATAAAAGCGAACGTTATGGCAACAAGCATAAAAATCCCCTTACTCATTAAAATGCTTTCACGTTTATGGCGGCTATTGCTAAGCGACCGCCTGACAAACTGCAACTTTTGCCTGGCTTGTGTCATCACACAGATATTACAAAATATCAACACGATACTTGGCAAAATGAACTCCAGTACAGTGAAGCTAAGCATGGCCACTCTTGAAGTGAACACGGAGTTGTCAAATCTACACGTCGTTGTGAAATGAGTAGCGTTCAGGTCATATCGCACAATTTTGAAGTTAGCTACTGGAAGCAAAGTTATAAGAAAAGCTGAAAGCCAGGCAAAGGCTATCAATCTTTTAACTGTGGAAAAGGCGAATCGTCCACTAATCTCCCGCGATGCGAAAAGCCTTTCGACAGCTATAACGAGCAAGTTGTTTATAGTTACACAGGGAAACACAAAATATAAAAATCTTTCTATTTTACAATGCCAGTCCTTTTGAAATACGTCAGTGAACAATTGCAGGTAACACAAGGGAAGTGTTACAAGGGGACATGAAATATCAGAGATGACCAAACTACTGAGGTAGTAGTTGAGACGTATTGAGAATAACGTAAAATTTACGTTACGCCGAAATTGCCATTTGTTGTGCGTCTCTTTCAAATGAAAGGCGACAAGAACATTTCCAAAAAACCCAAGAACACACACAACTGCCATTGAAATGAAAATGCAATGTTTGGCAACTGGGTCTATTGGTGTGAGGAGGTGGATTCTTCCATTCTGCTCAGTGGCGTTCACAGTTTGTGATGAGCTTTGATTGTATCTGATGCTGGCTTCAGTATGAGCTGACTCTGTAGTTGTGTTAGGAAACATCATTCACCTGCAACTGAAATAATCAGAAGGTACATGTACTGTAATATCAAATCTTATATTAAAGCATTGTTACAATATTATAGAAGCCCTGGCGCATTTAGTGGAAGCAATTAACCCACCCTGTTTGGAAGGTTCAATACATACTACATCAAACCGAAATTTTCTTACTCCGTATGTATTTTTCAATTAGTATATCTCCACCGCCAGAACTCAATGCAGTGAAATTTAATTTCAAACACACTCACTTTAAATTAAGTTAAAATTTAAAAACAATTGTTAAACGTACATATAGATATACGTAATTTTTCTTCATGTAAATCTAGAACGAGCGCACTTATAAACATCTACAATATTTCTACATTTATTGACAGATAATTTTGGCTGCTAAATTTTACTGCATATATTTTACTTTATTACGCCGTTCGCGTTGAGCCGTAATTTTCACTCAGGAACTTAACTTAAAAGAGAAAAAAGATTAACCAGCAAATATTATTATAGTTTTCAATCCATAAAAACAAAACAGGACTCCAACGGCACAGTCATCAGCAAACGCCCGTTGATGATTTATATAATATATAATGTATAACATAAAGTATAAAATATATAATATTTAATATATAATATAAACGTATTTTAGCTCAATATTGTTATTTACTTCGTTAGATTCAGAGTGAAACGTTATCATGGGAAACAAGCAATCACTTGAAACGCATGCAGTAAGCAAACGTTTTAACAAACAGAACACCAGATTTAAGCCAAAAATCAGCGTGTGAACGGACATTTTATAAGCAAATTTGCGCAAAACAAGGAATTTTCCTTTTTTCTTTGAAGTATACATTTCTCAAACTAACACAGTTTAATCTCTTGAAATTTTTTAAACTGAATATGTATGTGTAGGAGAGATGATTAAAGCCGGAAAGAAATTTTATCAGCGGAATTTACGAGTTGTTGAGTTTCTTCTACCCAAATCAGTATTTTATTATTCCAAAAACAGTAGGTATCGTATTCATATAGCATAAAATGACCAGCTGACATTGTAATGTTCTGGACATACAGTTCATTTACCTAAACAGTTTAATATTTTAAACACTTACAATTTCGTTTTACATTGCTTTTAAATTTTGTACCTGGTTCAGTTAGTGATGATTTTCAGGCCTGAAATGAACTCTTTAGGTGTGACCTAAAAATGAGTGGGATATTTCCAAGAACGTTTCTCTCTTTCTCAGCTGTTCTTCACAAAACGGCAACTAGTCGTAATTCTCCTCCTTTAGTTCTTGATTGGCTGAACTCGTCAGATATAACAAATATGGACGAAACAGGACGCCTGAATGAGTACATTAAAGCAAAACACTCAGTTGGTATGTCGTTTTCCTGTTTTTCAAGATCCTTTAAGGTTTTTTATTCACTGTAAACTAACCCAGTCTAGTCTGTTTGGATTCTTTGGCTGAAAATTTACGCGAGACAGAAATATATCAGAAAATAATTTTTTTCACCCGAAGTTAACTTTCCGAACATCGTAGGTAGCTTTCTTTTCGTATCGAAAACAACATTTTTAATCGGTTAGCAACGCAATGTTCTGGGCATGCACAAACAAACTCAGATTATCAATCACTCTGTAGTTATACAAAAATCTTAAACATTATTTACAATTTCTATTGCACTTTTACTGTAAATACCTGGTTAGTAATATTTTCAACCTTGAAATCAGCGCCAACGGTACGACCTGCAAATGAGTGGTACGTGTCAGCTCCAAGACCTTTTCATTAAAATCTCTTATTTTCTTGATCGGCTGAACTTCTCAGATCTAGCAAACGGATGGAGGAAACAAAGCTAATAACAGAACTTTGTCTCATACATCTCTATCCCATTGGTTAGAAGAAAACAAACCAAAGGTAATTAACTAATATCAAAAACCAGCCCGTAACTCATATTAGGCTTCCCACGCCGATTACAACAATTTAAATTCCAGTCATGCGCCTTTTTTGAATATCATCTTTAATTCGTTGTTTTTGTCGCTTCAAACCGAAAATGTCTGGTTCCCACCGATCCAAAGGGAAATCATGCTTAAAGCGAGAAACAGGAGCATGCAATGGATGACGAAATTTAAGCAAAACACTAAGAACGTCGTTTTCCTTAACCTTTTATAGCTCTTAAAATGACTATTTCCGTTGGAGCAAACTGACATAGCTTAATTTAACGAAATGAATTTTATCACCCAAAATTTACAAGCTTTTGTGGCTTTCTCGAAATTTGTAGCGGGCCTTCTGTGCGTTACCAACTAAACATTTTTATATCTCTCAAGACAGTACAAATTATACTTCCTACACCAAACAGGCCGGGTAAGTTAACAACACAATGTTCTGCAAACACAGTCCATAAATCAACACAATATATCAATCGTTGTATGCAGTTATGCATAATTTTAACGATAGCAATTTTTATTGCTTTTACAAATATTGTACCTGTTAGTGATGGCTTTTAACCCTGCAATCAGTGTTATAGCTGCGGCCTACAAATGACTGCTGTTTCCAAGAACTTTCCATTAAAATCTCAGTTGTAAACAAACCATTTCATAAGTGTACAAAATGGTAGTCCCCTTTTCATTGGCTAAACTCGTTAAAAGGAGCGAGCATGGAGGGAACAAAGATAAACACTGGACGTTGTCTCAATACATCCGTCCCATTGCTTAGTGGAAGTTGAAAAGAAAACAAATCAAATGAAGCCACATACAAAGAGAGCCTTCCACGGACATTAGGCTTCCTAGGCCAAGCCCATTAACGCTTTTTTGCAACGCTATCTTTAGTTTGCTGTGTTTCTCTTAAACTGAAAATGCATGGTTACGGGAAGCATATTCATTCTTTTTTCACTTCTTTGGGATCGTGTAATAAACGTATAGAATTTTAATCTACCTATCTGTGGAATTTTGATATCGGTGATTATTTAACTGTCACTGCCCTAAATCATCAGTACAGTTAACTTAAGACCCTTAAAAACAATGAACGTTAAGTGAAGAGAAAATTTATTTTAATATTCAGATTCCAACGAAATTTATAAAAATGTTTAATTTTCGTCTTGTGTTTCTGGAACGCACACAACTTTAAATAAACATGCATCGTTACCAAATGTGTTCCCTTATAATTTTAGAAATATGCAAAATGTGTATCGTAATTTTTTTCAGTCGGGATCTTGCCGGAAAAATTGCTGATGATCAGAAAAAGCTGAATTGTAACCGAAAACCAACAGCGCAGGCCGGAATATTTGATTTATATATGACGCATTTTTAGCACTATTGTTTATTTAGTTCGTTACAATTTAATGAAACGTTATCATGGGAAACTGCTAAATACTTGAAATGCAGTGATGGAACCACTGACTTTAAAGCAAAAATTAAAGCAAAAACCTCGGCGGCTGAATGAGGTATGTCATTTCCTTATTTTTTGAAACACAGTCTAGCCTGTTTAGATTCTTTAGCTGAATATTAACGCGACTGAAATGTTTAAGAAAAGAAATTTTATCACCCGAATTTACAAGCTGTTTTTAACTTTCCGCAGGTAGCCTTCTTTTCGTACCCAAAACAACATTTTCATCCGATGGGCAACGCAATGTTCGGGACACGCCATTTAAATATGGACCAAAACAAAATCATGTACACCAATAACTCTGTGTAATTATACATAATTTTAACAATTAATTCCAACCTCTAATGCATTTGCAGCTGTTCCTAACCTTTGTAATGGGTATTTTCCTCTTATTTTCTTGATGGGTTGAACTAGTCAGAACTAGCCAACGGATGGCGAAAACAAAGGTAAACACTAGATGTTGTCTCATATATCTCTGTCCCATTGGTTGGTGGAAAGTGAAAAGAGAACAACGCAAGGAAACTGATGTAAAAAAAAAACAACAGGAGCATGCAATGAAGAAATTTAAGCAAAAGACTAGGAACGTCGTTTTCCTTGATTTCTTTATCCTTCCAGAGCTTTTTAATGAACGAAAGAAATTTTATCACCCAAATTTACAAGCTGTTGTGGCTTTCTTGAAATTTGTAGCGGGCTTTCTGTTTGTTACTAACTAAACATTTTTATATCTCTCAAAACAGTACAAATTAAACCTCCTAAACCAAAACAGGCCGGTTGAGTTAACAACACAATATTCTGCAAGCACAGCCAATTGAGCATCACAATTTATTAATCGCTCTGCAGTTACACAATTTTAAAGATAGCAATTTCTAATACATTTTTAAGTATTGAACCTGGTTAGTGATCGTTTTTAACCCTGAAATCAGTGCTATAGCTACAGCCTACAAACGGCTGGTGGTTCTAAGAACTTTTCATTAAAATCCCTCAGTTGTAAACAACCCATTTCATAAGTGTTCAGAATGATAGCCGCCTTTTACTTTTGACTGGCTGAATGAAAAAAAAAAAAAAAAACCCGTCAAAAAGAGCGAATATGGAGGAAACAAAGATAAACACTGGCCGTTGTCTCAATACATCCGTCCCGTTGCTTGGCGGAAATTGAAAAGAAACAAATCAAAGGAAATCACATTCAAAGAGAGCCTTCAACGGACCTTAGGCTTTCTACGTCAAGCCCAACTACGCTTTTTGCAACACTACCATTAATTCGCAGTGTTTCTCTTAAACCAAGTAAGCTACAATTGTAGGTTACGGAAGCATATTCGGTCTGTTTTTACGTCTTTTGAATCGTGTAATAATACTTGTGGAATTTTAATACCGGTGTATATTCAACTGCCACTGCCCTAAATTATCAGTACAGTTAACTTAAGTCCCTTACAAACAATGAACTTTAATAAAAAACAATCTTTATTTTAATGTTCAGATTCCTACTAAATTTATAAAAATGGATAATTTTCTTCTTGTTTTTCAGGAACGCGCACAAATTTAAATAAACCTGCATCATTGCTAAATGTGTTCGCAGAAAATTTTACTATATAGAGTGTGTGAAATGTTACTGACACGTGCATAATGTTTTTCAATCCGGGTCTTGCAGAAAGAAATGCCGTAAAGACAAATCTGAATTCTAACCGCAAGTAAAGTCACCAGGGCAGGCCGGAATGTTGATCGGATTTATGAAAACCGTGTCAACGCTTCGCACCATAGCGCCCGTATGCACTTTTATTGTACATATAGCGAGAATTTTAGGCAATAAACCTTGCAAATAGAATTCTATATGTGCTATATTTGCACATGTGAAAAAAGCGATACGTCCAATCAGCGTTCTTCCCATGTGAATTTTAAGCACAATGTGTAAATTCTGTCCGTTACAATTTAATGAAACGTTATCACGAGAAACGGGTAAATACTTTAAATGCAGTGATGCAGTGTTTACGTTAAAACTAAAGCAAGAAACCTAGCGGCGGAATGAGGAAATTAATGCAACACATGGGTAAATCATTTCCCAATTTTTCAAGATCCTTCACGGCTGTTATTCATTATAAACAAACACGGTCTAGTCTGTTCGAGTTCTTTAGTTCTTTAGCTGAACATTAGCGCAATAGAAATGTTTGAGAAAAGAAATTTGATCACCCGAATTTAAGAGTTGTTTTTAACTTTCCAAATATGGAAGGTTCTTTTCGCTCCCAAAACAACATTTTCAATTTACAACCGGTGAGCCACGCAATTTTCTGAACATGCACTTTATATATACCAAATCAAACTCATATATATCAATCACTCTATGCAATTAAACATAATTTTAACAATTAATTGGAACTTCTAATGCATTTGTGCTGTAAATATCCTACCTGGGCAGTGATATTTTCAACGCTGAAATCAGCGCTATGTGTGCGGCCTGCAAATGAGTGGTATATTTCCAAGACTGACTTTTCGTTAAAATCTCTCAGCTGTTCCTAGCCATTGTAATAGGTTCTACAGTATTTTCCTGTTTTATTTCTTGATTCCCTGAGCTCGTCAGAAATAGCAAAGATCGAAAAACAAAGCTAAACACTTGACACCTGACACATGAGTCTGACGCACTGGTTGTTGGAAACTGGAAAGTGGAAAAACAAACAGTGAAGGAACAGCCCGCAACTCATATTACGTTTCCCACGACGATTCAAATCATTAAAATTGGAGTGAAGTGCGCTCTTTTAAAGGCAGAGCTCCTGTGCGTCGAAGATGAGCAAGCGGAGCCCCTTACCTTAGAAAATTTGGTAACCCATCGATCTAAAAAATTTTGGTTGTCACGTGACTGTCCATAAGTCCGTCCGTACGTCCCTACGCCTAGCCCAGTACCCTGAAAAATAAGAGAGTAGCACCATTGCCTTTGATATTGAACATCCGTGTTATGGTTAATTGACAGCTGTCAAAACAAGGTATCCGCTGACCAGTATCATGTGACCATAAGAAGGATAGAGAACGTACTAAGGCAAAATTTCGGCACAAATTAACACCGGGCACGCTGTTGACTTTTCCGACTTATTCTGTGCATAATCATCTCTTAGAAAGTCCCTGATGATAAGTATATTGCGTACGTAATTTATACAATCTTGGTTACACTTATTGGGTATAGTTTGTTAAAATTTATCTTGAAAAAACTAGCGAAACCACACACTGAACAATTACATGCTCACAATTGGCCACGTTCGATTTATCAATATTCTAACATGGCTCCGAGGTTTTCAGGACAAAATTACAAATTTTTTAAGTTTCTTTTTGTCTCTCAATTCCCAAGAGACTTAGATACAAAGAAAACACTACCAAATATAAAAGTTTTTCCTGAAAGCCTCGGAGCCCTATTAGAATAATGATATATCGAACGTGGCCTAATGATCATTTTTGAGTTTCTGAAGGGAAACAAATCCTCTGTTCCCTTTATGGTTAATTATTGCAATCAGAAGCTCCGCTTTTAGACTTGGTTTAATCTATATTAGGTTCTTTTTCTCTCTAAAGAACCCCAGAAAATGATTATTGTAGGAAGAAAATCGTTGTTCTGTTTCTGGTTTACTTAGGTGATGTGAGGAATCTCTGGAAAATCCGGTTTCGAGAGGTTAGTCGAAGATAAACTTAGTATTTTTTTTCTATAATAAATTGCCCCTGCACTCGATCACTTAAGTTAGAATCCCTTTCAATCACAGACTCTGCACAAAGAAAACATTGTAATATTGAAATCTTGAAGATATTTAAAGCTGTATATAATTTTTCTTTTTTTCCAAGAACGGACCCACTTGTAATCCCACCTGGTTATTTCTACACGGATCCACAAACAATTTTGACGGTATTTTTCTTAATATGTATATACGTATTAATGTTTAATTTGAGCTGAAATTTTTCGGCAGAGATTAATATTTAACAATTATTCGCCGAA